>NW_026891402.1:0-10000 GCF_015708825.2 Lethenteron reissneri
CCTAATTCATGGCGCATATTTATTCGGCGAAATGGCACTAATTCATTGCATATGTACGGTGGTATTGGTGATGTTACTGTCAATCCTAAAACGGTTCAGTGATCCCCATCGCCGATTGTTTATCCGTCAGCGGGAATCGAACCTGGGTTGCCGCGTTTGTTGCGCGGTGCACTAACCACTGCACCACCGCTGCACCACCGCTGCACCACCGCTGCACCACCGCTGCACCACCGCTGCACCACCGCTGCACCACCACTACAACGTACTACACCACCACTACACCACCACACACCACCACTACACCCACTACACCACCACACACCACCACTACACCACCACACACCACCGCTACACCACCGCTACACCACCACTACACCACCAAACCACCACACCACACCACCACACACCCCGCTGCACCACCGCTGCACCACCGCTGCACCACCACTACACCACCACTACACACCACTACACCACTACACCACCACACACCACCACTACACCACCACACACCACCGCTGCACCACCACTACCACCACTACACCACCACACCACACCACCACACACCACCGCTGCACCACCGCTGCACCACCGCTGCACCACCACTACACCACCACACCACACCACCGCACCACCGCTGCACCACCACTAGACCACCACTAGACCACCACTAGACCACCACTACACACCACACACCACCACTACACCACCGCTACACCACGATACACCACCGCTAGACCACCACTGCACCACCACTGCACCACCACTGCACCACCGCACCACCACCGGACCACCACCGCACCACCACCACACCACCGTTCACAACAGCACGTTGTTTGGTGGTGGTGATGAAGCGGTGCTGCGTTGGCAGTGATGGACGCGCAAAGTTAACAAACAAACAAAATTTAACACAATCGTCAATGACACCGTGGCCTTGAACGAAAAAAAAAATAACAGCTAACGTTTCGGGCAATGACCCTTCTTCAACACGTAATATATGCTTGGCTACGTACGGTGCGAAAGAAGTTCAACGTACACGCACCATCGACACCATCATCACCGTGGCTAAATACAAAACACAAAGATCCCCCGTATAACCATAACAGACTGTAGGGGCAAGTGCTGTTTGCGAGAACCTATAAAGGCTAGCACAGCACACGAGGGGGTGGGTGGCCAACACCACGCCCGGCCGACTTTGTCTCCCTAGCGGCGATGTTTACACACCGCACCAGGTACTCATTTGAGGCTGAGTCGACCTAGGGGAGGCCCGGGACCGGTTCAGATAATCGTCACCGGTGTTGGCCGTGAGCGGGAATCGAACCCGTGTCGCCAGGTTCGTAGCGCAGCGCGCTAACCACTATACCACCGCTCCCCACTCCAAAGACAAAGACAAAGATCCCCCGTATAGCCTTAACAGACTGTAGGGGCAAGTGCTGTTAGCGAGCACCTATGAAGGCCGGAACGGTACACGAGGGGGTGGGTGGCCAGCACCACGCCCGACCGCCTTTGTCTCCCCAGTGGCGATGTTTACACACCGCACCAGGTACTCATTTGAGGCTGAGTCGACCTAGGGGAGGCCCGGGACCGGTTCAGATAATCGTCACCGGTGTTGGCCGTGAGCGGGAATCGAACCCGTGTCGCCAGGTTCGTAGCGCAGCGCGCTAACCACTATACCACCGCTCCCCACTCCAAAGACAAAGACAAAGATCCCCCGTATAGCCTTAACAGACTGTAGGGGCAAGTGCTGTTAGCGAGCACCTATGAAGGCCGGAACGGTACACGAGGGGGTGGGTGGCCAGCACCACGCCCGACCGCCTTTGTCTCCCCAGTGGCGATGTTTACACACCGCACCAGGTACTCATTTGAGGCTGAGTCGACTAGGGGAGGCCCGGGACCGGTTCAGATAATCGTCACCGGTGTTGGCCGTGAGCGGGAATCGAACCCGTGTCGCCAGGTTCGTAGCGCAGCGCGCTAACCGCTGCACCACCGCTCCCACCTCACACACACGCACACACTCACACACTCACACACACTCACACACTCACACACTCTCTCGTCTCTGACTCGACGAGCAGTGGATAGGACCTGGCACAGGAACGCGTGCCTGTTGATTGCGCGGCGTAATAAGGGGCCGTCCATAAATGACGTCACGCACCTGGGGGGGGGGGGGGTCAGACATTTGCGACGATGTGCGACGGGGGGGCGGGGGTTGAGAAATGTGACGTCACATCAAAATGCGCAACTTTAAATAAATATAGACAACACGTTATACTTAGTTAAATCGACTTTTAATAAATGTTTTCTCTACAACATCAGAGTTACAGCGCCACATTAAATACTCACTACAATGACAATAGTTTAAAGCGATTTGAAGCATGTTTTATTTTTTTTGGGGGGGGGGCAGAGCTTGTGACGTCATATTTGAGGGGGGCGTCTGACTTTTTGTGACGGCCGTGTGGACTAGGGGAGGGGGGTCAAAAATCGTCCAAAATCGCGTGACGTCATTTATGGACGGCCCCTAACTCATTTGAGGAGTTCGGATGCTAGGGATAGTTTACACGCGAGCAGCTTGGTTTTGCCCAGTGCACGCCGTTAAACAGATTTGGAGTACACTATTAGGAACAAGCACCACCACCACCCCGCACCATACACCCACCGCACCTCTCATCACTGCCGGATTAAGCGAGTGCTGGGCCTGTAGCAAAGTTATAAAGGGGCCATAAATAAAATATAAAAAAAAACATTAATATTTAAACACACATTTTAACTTGCATAGTAAAGTAATTGTATTTTTTCATTCGCTTTACAGCCGGATAATACGACAAATCGCTAACCTTAAACACCCAGTCGTTCGTGAAAGTTCGTGAAAGTTGAAGGCAGTATAGTACTATAGTAATAGTAAAGCAAGTGCAGAATCACTGAACCGGAATTGATATCTTGAAAGCATTTAGCGCGGGGTCCTTGAAGTGCGGGGCCGGTAGCTACTGGCATATGTAGTGTACTACCTATGTAGTAGCTACTACATATGTCGTAGTAGCTACTCTACATATGTAGTAGTAGCTAACTACTACATATGTAGTACTACATAGTAGTAGCTACTACTAGCTACTACATATGTAGTAGCTACTACTACTATGTAGTAGTAGCTACTACATATGTAGGTAGCTACTACTACATATGTAGTACTACATATGTAGTAGCTACTACTACTTTCGCTATACGAGGATTACAAAGCGGCACTACACCTCATTGCTTTCCGGTTGCCTGACGCATTTTCTCCGCAACCCGCAAAGACGACAACGGACACTCCCCAAATGTAACGGCGCCGCACCTGGGGAAAATACCGTGTGCCCGGTTTGTATGTTAAAGAATGTAACGTTGTTTCTTTGACATATAGTGGAGTATAGAGGGTGATTGGGGCGGGGGGGCCGGTGGGGGGCATAGAAGTACAGTGTAACGAATGCATTGCTGCACTTTCCCCACAGCTGACAAAGTTGCACCGCCAGCGGTCTATAGCACCTGCTATGCACGCTGGTCACCCATCCAAGCGAGCAATACCGCAGTGTTGGGCATTGTTTCCTGGGTATCGATGGCTCCAGCTATTCAACGACTATTGTTTTTGTTAATCTGACCAGGTGAGGCCCGCTGAGCGGTGGCTCTTTTTTTTATCAGAAGCGAGAAGCGAGCTGGCCACAGATGATAGCTCAACGAAGTTGGGCTTCTTATCGCGCAGACAAATGCTGAACGACGCTTGACGGGCGACCCTAAAGGTGGAGGGGAAATCGACGCCGAACGCGGGCGAGATAGGAACACGCAAACCCACAATTCAGCGGCGTCAGGGGCGAACGAACCCACGATTCTCTGTATACCATGGCGAGTAGTTATAATTCTCGACTCCACCCGTGATGATGGAGAGAGAGGACACGCAAACCCCATATACAGCAGGTGTCAGGTCGGGATCGAACCCACGACCTCATGTATACCAGGCGAGGTAGTTAACATCTCCGAGCCACCGTGATGATGATGCGAGAGAGACACGCAAACTCAAATATTACAGCAGGCGTCAGGGTCGGGAGCGAACCACGATCTCTCTGTATACCAGGCGAGGTAGTTAACATCTCGAGCCACCGTGATGATGATGAGAGAGAGACACGCAAACCCCAATATACATGCATGCGTCAGGGTCGGGATCGAACCCCACGATCTCCTGTATACCAGGCGAGGTAGTAACATCTCAGAGCCACCGTGATGATGATGAGAGAGAGACACGCAAACCCCAATATACAGTAGGCGTCAGGGTCGGGATCGAACCCACGATCTCCTGTATACCAGGCGAGGTAGTTAACATCTCCGAGCCACCGTGATGATGATGAGAGAGAGACACGCAAACCCCAATATACAGCAGGCGTCAGGGTCCGGGATCGAACCCACGATCTCCTGTATACCAGGCGAGGTAGTTAACGGGAACATTTCGGTAATGCAACCAATCAACCACGTGATATTATTTTATTTTTCTACAGCAGACCACACTCTGCTGATGAATCGGCGAAAGTCAAACCGGTGCAAAGGTTTTTCTTTCTTATTCTTAAGAAAATGCTGATGGGAATCGTTTGCTCAGAAGACCAATACGCTACCGGACCCGAAAGTTACATCTTCTTTACGTGGTGAACTATTCATCACGGAAGCTTCCGTTGTGTGATGCTCAGCACAACCGCCGGTTTCATTCTATCTCCAGGCGCGGCAGTTGAAGCAATGGGGGGGGGGGCATGTTTCTTAAATCTCCCCTCCTCCCTCTTCCCTTTCCCCCTCCCCCTTCCCATCCCACACCTATGTCCGCTCATTACAGCTGTACACATCGGGTTCAAACGCAGCTCGTCTATGATCGGCAGGTAGCGTTCGGCGGTGGGGTAAGTGCGCGTATTCCCACCTCTTTTAACACGTCTGTCAACGTGGAAGAGTAGGCCAAATACCGTTTTTTTATTCATCGCGTTAATTTATCAATTTGAAAATTCAAGTTCGAGCCCATTGAGATTCTGAGTTTCCGTCGCAATGGTTGCTTGGGTCAAAAAAACAAGTTCGATAGCGATACGGTGTGCACGGATGCATGCAGATGCATGCCACGCATTTACTACGCACGCGGGAGGAGCGGTGGTGCAGCGGTTTGCGCGCCGCGCTGTGAACCCAGCGACACGACTGACATTGGTGACGGCTCACATATCGAGATCGATCCTTGACCACCCCAGCCCTGCCGTTGACCAACCCGCATTGACCAGCGCGGTGAAGTATGGTCAAACAACACCCCCCCGCGAAGACCGACACAGCATGTGGGTTTCTGCTGATCACAGTGATGATAAGAACGTTATCGATGCTGCTGCTGCTGATGATGATGTTCATCTTCTTGGTTCTTTCGGTAAAGTCACGTGGGAGGGAAGTAATGAAATAATAAAAATAAAACATAATATAATAATTCTCACGACGTTTCGGCCACAACGCAAGCAGCCGTTACCGAAAGAACCAAGAAGATGAATCCCTGCAGTCACGAAAGCTTTAAATCGAAAGATGATGATGATGTTGTTGACGATAACGACGACATTGCTACTGCGGCTGATCGTGATGTTACTGATGAAGCTGTTGTTGCTACTGCCGCTGATGATAATGACACCCACACCATTAACTATCAAATGCAAGGTGTACACACACACACGCACGCGCCTCCTGCAATCTCTCATTTACTTTATACAACTGTCGTGGCTGTGACGGTTCCACCTGAAGACGGAAGCTTGTGTTGCCTCCGAAACGTCGTGATTTTTATTTTATTTTACTTTTATTAATTTAAATGTTTTTACCTACGTGACTTTACCGGAAAAACCTAAGAATAGGGTTCCCCCTTATTTTGTATCTCCACTCCGATCTCTCCCACCTATCCCCCCCCCCACCGGCTAACCCCAGCCCCCTCCCTCTCTCTCTCTCTCCCCTATATATCCACACTGAGCTGTCATCATGACTGGGCGATAATGAGAGAGACGGGGACAGGTCCAAAGACGGCCCTTTGAAGTGACGCCAGCTGTTGATCTTTACGAGAAGGCTGGGAAGGAAAATGCACACACTCATACATATACACACTCATACAGATACACACACACACATACCCATACATATACACACACATACACACATACTCATACATATACACACTCATACAGATACACTCACACATACTCATACGTATACACACACATACTCACATATACACACACACATATACACACACACATACTCATACATATACACACACACACACTCATACAGATACACACACACATACTCACATACTCATACATATACACACACATACATATACACACATACACACACATACTCATACATATACACACTGATACAGATACACACACACACATGCTCACATATACACACACACACTCATACAGATACACACACACACATACTCACATATACACACACACACATACACACATACTCATACATATACACACACTCATACAGATACACACACACATACTCACATATACACACACATACACACATACTCATACATACACACACACACACTCATACAGATACACACACATACTCACATATACACACACACATGCACACATACTCATACATATACACACACACACTCATACAGATACACATACACACACACATACTCATACATATACACACACACACTCATACAGATACACATACACACACACATACTCACATATACACACACACACATACTCATACATATACACACACTCATACAGATACACACACACATACTCACATATACACACACACATACACACATACTCATACATACACACACACACTCATACATATACACACACATACTCACATACACACATACTCATACATATACACACACACTCATACAGATACACATACACACACACATATTCACATACACACATACACACACACATACTCATACACGTACTCATACTGATACACACTCATAATCATACATATACACACTCTTATACATACACAAAACAAAGATCCCCCGTATAGCCTGAACAGATTGTAGAGGCAAGTGCTGTTAGCGAGCACCTATGAAGGCCGGCACGGCACGCGAGGGGGTGGGTATCCAGCACCACGCCAGGCCGCCTTTGTCTCCCTCGTGGCGATGTTCACACATCGCACCAGGTAGTCATTTGAGGCCGAGTCGACCTAGAGGAGGCCCAAGTACCGGTTCAGATAATCATCACCGGTGTTGGCCGTGAGCGGGAATCGAACCCGGGTCGCCAGTTTCGTAGCGCATCGTAGCGCTAACCGCAACACCACCGCTCCTCCCAACAAAGATCCTCGTATAGCCTGAACAGACTATAGACACAACACACACACACGCGCGCGATCCGGCGTATAACCGTAGCGTGGCATTTCACGTAATGAGGCCGCTGGCGTTGTATCGTAGGAGCCGAGGAACACTTTTTGCGCGATCGTCGCAAAACGCGGAGGAGAGAATTCCGCTCGCCTTGCGCGCAGCACGCAAGGGTTCCACCTCCGTTTGAAGCGAGACGCTGATTACAGCAGAGAGGGGGTCCGCAGCCGCTAACGGAGAGGAGGACGTTTTGATTTCCCAGACTGCATTTTTGAAATTCTGACAGGTCGCCCTGAGATGTGTGATGATGACCCCAGCCGCCTCCACCTCTCCCCCCCCCTAACACCCTGGACGCGGCTACGGCTTGTGTACACACGTGTACACCACAAAGACAAAGATTGCCCCAGGGTATACACACAGACCGCCCGCTATACCCCTAGCCACCAACCAACCACCCCCTCCTCCTCCCCCCCTCCCCTGTTGGTATGCACAGAAACACACGCAGACACATAGACGCACGCGTACGGACAGAGGTATGGCGAGGCAGAGAGATGTGTGCAACCTATGAAGTGCGGGAAACTCCACGCCCGGCCGCCTTTGTCTCCCTCGCGACAACGTTTTACGAACCGCGAACCAGGTCCCGCTCATTTGAGGCTGAGTCGAAGGGACACAGTCGCGAACACACGCGCAGGAACAGCACATCTCATCTCCGTGGGAGCGAACTTCAAAAGCGGCGACCTCGCATCGGTGTCGCGTGAATTGCCATCACATCGACTTAGCCACAGGTGCCCATTGGCCGTGTGTGCGCCACGGTGGCGAGGAGATGTTAACTACCCTCGCCTGGTATACAGGAGGTCGTGGGTTCGATCCCCACTGTGACGTCTGCTGCTGTATATTTGCGGTGTCTCTCTCATCATCATCACGGTGGCTCGGAGATGTTAACTACCTCGCCTGGTATACCGGAGATCGTGAATTCGATCCCCACCGTGACGTCTGCTGCTGTATATTTGGAGTTTGCGGTGTCTCTCTCTCTCATCATCATCATCATCACGGTGGCTAGGAGATGTTAATTACCTCGCCTGGTATACAGGAGGTCGTGGGTTCGATCCCCACCGTTACGTCTGCTGCTGTATATTTGGAGTTTGCGTGTCTCTCTCTCTCTCTCATCACGGTGGCTAGGAGATGTTAACTACCTCGCCTGGTATACAGGAGGTCGTGAACTCGTACCACACCGTGACGTCTGCTGCTGTATATTTGGAGTTTGCGGTGTCTCTCTCTCATCATCATCATCACGGTGGCTAGGAGATGTTAACTACCTCGCCTGGTATAGAGAAGGTCGTGGGTTCGATCCAGACCCTGACGCCTGCTGTACCTTTGGAGTTTGCGTGTCTCTCTCCACGTGGTCGCGTGGATTTTTCTCCGAGTCCTCCGGTTTTTCCCTCCACATTTTCCAACATGCCTTTAGAGTAATTTGGTTGCTGCTATAAATTTCCAAAGCTCTGCGATCCTCTATGTATTATGGTGATATCCGCCAATCGATGTGTGTTTACATGCGAGCTGGAAACAGTCTAACAGATGGAAACAGATGGCGATTAGTCCACTTTGCTGTACCGCCTTCTGATGGCGAGCCAGAGGTCCGTCACCTCTTCACCGCCCAAGGGAAGAGAGTCTCACAACATCCCTGCGTGACCCACCAACCCTCGCTGCTGCTTCCACAGTGCTGGATCACAGGCCACGTGGCTCGCCGCCACCTGCCGACGTTCTCGACTCCGTGTCTTCATCTTTAGGGTCACAAAAAAAAACCCCGCGATGATGTAAAAAAATTAACCCGTAAAAACAAAGTTTTTCACTATAAATCCTTTATATGCGTGGCGGCTAGAGTCCTCTCGTCCTCTGGCTTGAGATGGCTGCCACCTATGGGTCAGATGATTGCCTGCCACCATTAAGCAATTGGTAATTAAATATAATTTGTTTTGTTCCTAAAAAGTGTAAAGTTATGGAAAATTTTTTTCACGAAAATAAATTGTCACGCACAACGAGTCTGTGTGCCAAATGTCAACTCGATTGGATCACGGGAAGTGGGTTAAAAAACGACCGAAAGATTTGCACGGCCGTAAGCGCGCAAGCAAGCAAGCAAGTGAACTTAATATAAAGGATTAAAAAATATATAGAAAAGTAAAATAAACCGTGGTCACAAAGCTATTGCAGTGTCGCTGTGTGCACTCTTTGTGAACTCGGATTCACTCGCCCTCGCAACACGAGTCCCTGCCGGCGTCTCAGAACTCGGATTAGAACAAAGATAAAGATCACCCGTATAGCCCACCTGTGAAGGTCCGGCACAATTTCCGACGGAATATTGTGGCCAGAACCACCACCGCCACCACCATCGCCACCACCACCACCACCAGCCACCACCACCACCACCACCACGACCACCATCATCACCACCACCGCCACCATCGCCACCATCGCCACCACCACCATCACCACCATCACCACCATCACCACCATCACCACCACCATCATCACCACCACGACCACCATCACCACCACCACGACCACCATCGCCACCACCACCACCATCACCACCACCATTACCACCACCGCCACCACCACCATCACCACCAC
>NW_026891402.1:15000-34923 GCF_015708825.2 Lethenteron reissneri
GTGCGTGTGTCAGTGCGTGTGCGTGTGTGAGTCTGTGTGGGTGTGCGTGTGTGTCTCCGTGTGGATGTGCGTGTGTGTGTCTCCGTGTGGATGTGCGTGTGTCAGTGCGTGTGCGACTCTGTGTGGATGTGCGTGTGCGACTCTGTGTGTTTGTGCGTGTGTGACTCCGTGTGGATGTGTGTGTGCCTCTGTGTGTTTGTGCGTATGCGTGTGTGACTCTGTGTGGATGTGCGTGTGTGTCTCCGTGTGGATGTGCGTGTGTGTCTCCGTGTGTTTGTGCGTGTGTCAGTGCGTGTCCGTGTGTGACTGTGTGGATGTGCGTGTGCGACTCTGTGTGGATGTGCGTGTGTGACTCTGTGCGTATGTGTGTGTGTCTCCGTGTGGATGTGCGTGTGTGACTCTGTGTGTATGTGTGTGTGTCTCCGTGTGGATATGCGTGTGTGACTCTGTGTGTATGTGCGCGTGTGTCAGTGCGTGTGCGTGTTTGACTCTGTGTGTTTGTGCGTGTGTGCCTCCGTGTGGATGTGCGTGTGTATCTCTCCGTGTGGATGTGCATGTGTGGCTCTGTGTGTATGTGCGTGTGGGGAGCGGTAGTGTAGCGGTTAGCGCGCTGCGCTATGAAACCGGCGACACGGGTTCGATTCCCGCTCACGGCCAACACCAGTGACGATGATCTGAACCGGTTCTGGGCCTCTCCTAGGTCGACTCAGCCTCAAATGAGTATCTGGTGCGGTGTGTAAACATCGCCACTAGGGAGACAAAGGCGGTCGGGCGTGGTGCTGGCCACCCACCCCATTGTGTACCGTTCCGGCATTCATAGGTGCTCGCTAACAGCACTTGCCCCTACAGTCTGTTAAGGCTAAATGGGGGATCTTTATCTTTATGTGCGTTTGTGACGCTGTGTGCATGTGCGTGCCGTACCAGCCGTCATACGTGTTACTCGATAATAGCACTTGCCCCAATATCATGTTAAGGCTATACGGGGGATCTTTGTTTGGGGAGCGGTAGTGTAGCTGTTTAGCGCTACGAACCCAGCGACCCTGCGTTCGATTCCCGCTCACGGCCTCCCCAACGCCGGTGACGATTATCTGAACGGGTCCTGGGTCTCCTCTAGGTCTACTCAGTCTCAAATGGGTACTCGGTGCGGTGTGTAAACATCGCCACTATGGAGACAAAGGCGGCCGGGCGTGGTGCTGGCCACCCACCCCCTCGTGTGCCGTGCCGGCCTTCACAGGTGCTACAGTCTGTTGAAGGCTCTTTCGTGGGGCCTTCCCGCCTGGGGAGCGGTGGTGCAGAGGTTTTCCCGCTCACGGCCATAAACACCGGCCGTATCGCCTGCTTGTCTACATGTGTATCTGCTGGCCTGTCTGTCTATCTGTTTATGTATGTATGTGTGGCCGCTTCTCTCTTCGCGTCTAACATGTCGGTGATGTGCAGCGCGTCTTCTTCGAACGCTGGGGAGCCGGACAAGCCCCTCTCTGCACCAGCGTGGACGGCACCCTCGTGGTGTTCACCTTCTGAAGCGCTCGCTCGTCACCGTGGCGTGCGCGATGACCACCACCACCACGTGGCTTTTCTTTCGTGTTGTGCGCAGTGCTTTCAGCGCCACAGCGCGTGGATTTGTAGCGTTTATACATTTGTAATGCGGGCGTAAATGGGCGGGGCGGATATGACGATCCAAGAGGGAGGAGTCAGGGTGACGTGGGGGAGAAGTTATAGCGGGGAGACAGGAAGCTATCTGGGCAGTCGGGGGAGTGAAGGGTGGTGAACACGTTGGGTGGTCGCCGTGCCTCAGCCTGGTGGCTGAGGGGCTCATGACGGCGCCAGCCAGCGGGGTGGAGAGAGAGTGGAGGATTGAGGTTGGAGATGGCGAGATAGCCATAGAGGCCACGAAGGGCTGAGGTAGGAAGTGGCGAGATAGCCACAGAGGCCACGAAGGGCTGAGGTAGGAAATGGCGAGATAGCCATAGAGGCCACGAAGGGCTGACGTTGGGAGGTGGCGAGATCGCCACGCACGGAGGAACAGGGAGCAGCGATGGAGCTGCTGTGGGGGCAGCCGGAGGGCTGCACCAAGAGCCTGCAGCGGAGCTGCAGGAGCGTGGAAGGCTACGGGAGCGAAGGCAGATGTGGGGCTGCCAGGGAGAGAGTCTCAGGAGGAGTGCCGTGTGGGAAGGAGAACGCGAACCCCAAATAAAGGACACGGAGTCAGCAAGAAGTGTCTGAGTCCTTTTATTACACATTTGCTGGTGACTTTGTGTATTTCATATCGGAATCGCCTCCAGTACTGTTGCTGCTGGCGGTAATAAAAGTTGTATAAAAGTCAAAGTCTGTGTCTTACATGTTTATATGTCTGCATGCCTGTTTGTTCGTCTGTCTGTCTTATCTCTCCACCGGTGTATCTCTCTGTCTACATGTTAATCTGCCTGGCCGTCTACCCATCCCCTGTATCTGCCCATCCATCCGTCTGACTACCTACCTGCCTGTCTGTCTGTCTGCCTGGCTCTCCGTCTAGCGGTGTGTGTCTGTCTGCCCTGCACTGCCGCTCGTGGCAAGCGGCAGTTGCAGTGGTTCGCGACGAACTCGGCGCTTCGAAAAAGTTGAAACCGCGAGCGAATAAACTTCTCGCGAAACCGTTTACCCCCGCTCCACCCACGTCCGGCAGCAGCCACAGCCACAGCTGCTGCTGCTGCCACTACTGCTGCTGCTGCTGCCACTACTGCTGCTGCTGCTGCCACTACTGCGGCTGCTGCTGCCACTACTGCTGCTGCTGCTGCCACTACTGCTGCTGCTGCTGCCACTACTGCTGCTGCTGCTGCTGCCACTACTGCTGCTGCTGCCACTACTGCTGCTATTGCTGCTGCTACTGCTGCTGCTGCCACTACTGCTTCTGCTGCCACTGCTGCTGCTGCCACTGCTGCTGCTGCTGCCACTACTGCTGCTACTGCTGCCACTACTGCTGTTGCTGCTGCCACTACTACTGCTGCTGCCACTACTGCTGCTGCTGCTGCCACTACTGCTGCTGCCACTACTGCTGCTGCCACTACTGCTGCTGCCACTGCTGCTGCTGCTGCTGCCACTACTGCTGCTGCTGCCACTACTGCTGTTGCTACTGCTGCTGCTGCCACTACTGCTGCTGCTGCCACTACTGCTGTCTGCCACTACTGCTGCTGCTGCTGCTACTGCTGCTGCTACTACTGCTGCTGCTGCTGCCACTACTGCTGCTGCTGCTGCCACTACTGCTGCTGCTGCTGGCCACTACTGCTGCTGCTGCTGCCACTACTGCTGCTGCTGCTGCCATACTACTGCTGCCACTACTGCTGCTGCTGCCACTACTGCGGCTGCTGCCACTACTGCTGCTGCTGCTGCCACTACTGCTGCTGCTGCTGCCACTACTACTGCTGCCACTACTGCTGCTGCTGCCACTACTGCGGCTGCTGCCACTACTGCTGCTGCTGCTGCCACTACTGCTGCTGCTGCCACTACTGCTGCTGCTGCTGCCACTACTGCTGCTGCCACTACTGCTGCTCCTGCTGCCACTACTGCTGCTGCTGCTGCCACTGCTGCTGCTGCTGCCACTACTGCTGCTGCTGCTGCCACTGCTGCTGCTGCTGCTGCCACTGCTGCTGCTGCTGCCACTACTGCTGCTGCCACTGCTGCTGCTGCTGCCACTACTGCGGCTGCTGCTGCTGCCACTGCTGCTGCTGCTGCCACTACTGCTGCTGCTGCTGCCACTGCTGCTGCTGCTGCCACTACTGCGGCTGCTGCTGCTGCCACTACTGCGGCTGCTGCTGCCACTGCTGCTGCTGCTGCCACTGCTGCTGCTGCTGCCACTACTGCTGCTGCTGCTGCCACTGCTGCTGCTGCTGCCACTACTGCTGCTGCTGCTGCCACTACTGCTGCTGCCACTACTACTGCTGCTGCTGCCTCTACTGCTGCTGCTGCTGCTGCCACTACTGCTGCTACTGCTGCCACTACTGCTGTTGCTGCTCCTACTGCTCCTACTGCTGCTGCCACTACTGCTGCTGCTGCTGCCACTACTGCTGCTGCCACTACTGCTGCTGCCACTACTGCTGCTGCTGCTGCCACTACTGCTGCTGCTGCCACTACTGCTGCTGCCACTACTGCTGCTGCTGCCACTACTGCTGCTGCTACTGCTGCTACTGCTGCTGCCACTACTGCTGCTGCTTTGAAATATTCACTCGGCGATATATTCCGTGGAGCGGTCGCTCGCTCCGCCTCTGCTCCATGCGCTCTCCACTTTGAACGCGCCGAGGATGGGGGGTGGGGGGGTTGGACATCTCCTAGGTCGACTCAGCCCTAAATCATCACGCTGCGCCACGAACCCGGCAACGCGAGATCGATTCTTGCTCACGAGCCACTAACACCGGTGGCGATTATCTGAACCGGTCCTGGGCCTCTGCTAGGTCGACTCAACCTCAAATTAGTACCTGGAGACAAACGCGTGCCTCAGCGGAAAGAGTCCGTGGGCCAGAGCGGACATCGGCACCACCTAAGGTAGTAAATCTGTACTCGTACCGATGTATCTACATGGGCCAACGAGAGTGCATTTCGTGATCGTCAACGCATTTCGTGTCGTTGTCCAACAATTTTGCTGCTCAAATGAGTACCTGGTGCGGCGTGCAAGAATCGCAACTGGGGAGACAAAGGCGGCCGGGTGTGTTGCGCTAGCCACCCACCACCTCTTGCGCCGTGCTGATCTTGGTATGTGCTCGCGAAGAGCACTTGCCCGAACAGCCTGCTAAAGGCAATACGGGGAACCTTTGTTTTTGTTCTGCCCGACACGAACACACACACAAAGACAAAGATCCCCCGTATAGCCTGGACAGACTGTAGGGGCAAGTGCTGTTAGCGAGCACCTATAAAGGCCGGCACGGCACACGAGGGGGTGGGTGGCCAACACCAAGCCCGGCCGCCTTTGTCTCCCTAGTAGCGATGTTTACACATCGCACCAGATACTCATTTGAGGCTAAGTCGACCTAGGGGAGGCCCAGGACCTATTCAGATAATCGTCACCGGTGTTGGCCATGAGCGGGAATCGAACCCGGGTCGCCAGCTTCGTAGCGCAGCGTGGCGCTAACCGCTGCACCACCGCTCCCCACTCTGCCCCACACACAAAGACAAAGACATAGATCCCCCGTATAGCCTGGACAGACTGTTGGGGCAAGTGCTGTTAGCGAGCACCTATGAAGGCCGGAACGGTACACGAGGGGGTGGGTGGCCAGCACCACGCCCGACCGCCTTTGTCTCCCCAGTGGCGATGTTTACACACCGCACCAGGTACTCATTTGAGGCTGAGTTGACCTAGGGGGAGGCCCAGGACCGGTTCAGATAATCGTCACCGGTGTTGTCCGTGAGCGGGAATCGAACCCGGGTCGCCAGCTTCGTAGCGCAGCGTGGCGCTAACCGCTACACCACCGCTCCCCACTGCCCTACACACACACAGGAACACACACACACACAGGAACACACACACACAGGAACACACACACACACAGACACACACACACACAGGAACACACACACAGGAACATACACACACACAGGGACACACACACAGGGACACACACACACAGGAACACACACACACAGGAACACACACACACACACAGGAACACACACACACACAGGAACACACACACACAGGAACACTCACACACAAGAACACACACACACACAGGAACACACGCACAGGAACACACACACACAGGAACACACACACACAGGAACGCACACACAGGAACACACACACACAGGAACACACACACAGGAACACACACACACAGGAACACACACACACAGGAACACACACACACAGGAACACACACACACAGGAACACACACACACAGGAACACACACACACAGGAACACACACACAGGAACACACACACACAGGAACACACACACAGGAACATACACACACGAACACACACACAGGAACACACACACACACACAGGAACACACACGCGCGTCTTCCCGTAGTCATCCAGGTGGTAAAGATGCAAATGCAGGGATCACAAACTCACGGCGCGTCACAGCCACTTACGTGACAGCTCCTCCGCTCTTCAATTTTTTAAGGGGCCCCCACCACCCCACGCCCCCCACCCTCCACGCCCCCCTCTTGAAATTCTGATCAAAGGGGGGCTCGTGGGGCGGGGGTGATGAGGGGTGGAGAGGATAGCGGGGCACGTGGGGGGAGGGGGGTGTGTGTAGGAATTGGAGGGGTGTGGAGATGTAGCAGCAGTGGGATACAGCAACCTGTCTGTGTCCTGTCGAGGTATTTAACATCTCGCCGCGGTGGCTAGGAGATGTTAACTACCTCGCCTGGTATACAGGAGGTCGTGGGTTCGATCTCGACCCTGACGCCTGCAGTATTTTTGAGTTTAAGGTGTTTCTCTTGCATCATCATCACGGTGGCTAGGAGATGTTAACTGCCTCGCCTGGTATACAGGAGGTCGTGGGTTCGATCTCGATTATGACGCCTGCTGTATCTTGGAGTTTGCGTGTCTCTCTCTCATCATCATCATCATCACGGTGGCTAGGAGATATTAACTACCTCGCCTGGTATACAGGAGGTCGTGGGTTCGATCTCGACCCTGACGCCTGCTGCTGTATATTTTGAGTTTAAGGTGTTTCTCTTGCATCATCATCACGGTGGCTAGGAGATGTTAACTGCCTCGCCTGGTATACAGGAGGTCGTGGGTTCGATCTCGATTATGACGCCTGCTGTATCTTGGAGTTTGCGTGTCTCTCTCTCATCATCATCATCATCACGGTGGCTAGGAGATATTAACTACCTCGCCTGGTATACAGGAGGTCGTGGGTTCGATCTCGACCCTGACGCCTGCTGCTGTATATTTGAGTTTAAGGTGTTTCTCTCGCATCATCATCACGGTGGCTGGGAGATGTTAACTACCTCGCCTGGTATACAGGAGGTCGTGAGTTCGATCCCGACCCTGACGCCTGCTGCTGTATATTTGGAGTTTGCGGTGTTTCTTTCGCATCATCATCACGGTGGCTAGGAGATGTAAACTACCTCGCCTGGTATACAGGAGGTCGTGGGTTGGATCTCGACCCTGACGTCTGCTGTATATTTTGAGTTTAAGGTGTTTCTCTCGCATCATCATCACGGTGGCTAGGAGATGTTAACTACCTCGCTTGGTATACAGGAGGTCATGGGTTCGATCTCGATTATGACGCCTGCTGTATCTTGGAGTTTGCGTGTCTTTCTCTCATCATCATCATCATCACGGTGGCTAGGAGATGTAAACTACCTCGCCAGGTATACAGGAGGTCGTGAGTTCGATCCCGATCTTGACGCTTGTTGCATATTTGGAGTTTGCGGTGTTTCTCTCGCATCATCATCACGGTGGCTAGGAGATGTTAACTACCTCGCCTGGTTTACAGGAGGTCGTGAGTTCGATCCCGACACTGACGCCTGCTGCTGTATATTTGGAGTTTGCGGTGTCTTTCTCTCATCATCATCACGGTGGCTAGGAGATGTTAACTACCCCGCCTGGTATACAGGAGGTCATGGGTTCTATCCCGACACTGACGCCTGCTGCTGTATCTTGGGAGTTTGCGGTGTCTTTCTCTCTTCATCATCACGGGGGCTAGGAGATGTTAATTACCTCGCCTGGTATACAGAAGGTCGTGAGTTAGATCCCGATCTTGACTCCTGTTGCATATTTTGAGTTTGCGTCTCTCTCTCATCATCATCATCATCACAGTGGCGAGGAGATATTAACTACCTCGGCTGGTATACAGGAGGTCGTAAGTTCGAACCCGACCCTGACGCCTGCTGTATCTTGGAGTTTGCGTGTCTTTCTCTCATCATCATCATCATCACGGTGGCTAGGAGATGTTAACTGCCTCGCCTGGTATACAGGAGGTCGTGGGTTCGATCTCGATTATGACGCCTGCTGTATCTTGGAGTTTGCGTGTCTCTCTCTCATCATCATCATCATCACGGTGGCTAGGAGATATTAACTACCTCGCCTGGTATACAGGAGGTCGTGGGTTCGATCTCGACCCTGACGCCTGCTGCTGTATATTTTGAGTTTAAGGTGTTTCTCTCGCATCATCATCACGGTGGCTGGGAGATGTTAACTACCTCGCCTGGTATACAGGAGGTCGTGAGTTCGATCCCGACCCTGACGCCTGCTGCTGTATATTTGGAGTTTGCGGTGTTTCTTTCGCATCATCATCACGGTGGCTAGGAGATGTAAACTACCTCGCCTGGTATACAGGAGGTCGTGGGTTGGATCTCGACCCTGACGTCTGCTGTATATTTTGAGTTTAAGGTGTTTCTCTCGCATCATCATCACGGTGGCTAGGAGATGTTAACTACCTCGCTTGGTATACAGGAGGTCATGGGTTCGATCTCGATTATGACGCCTGCTGTATCTTGGAGTTTGCGTGTCTTTCTCTCATCATCATCATCATCACGGTGGCTAGGAGATGTAAACTACCTCGCCAGGTATACAGGAGGTCGTGAGTTCGATCCCGATCTTGACGCTTGTTGCATATTTGGAGTTTGCGGTGTTTCTCTCGCATCATCATCACGGTGGCTAGGAGATGTTAACTACCTCGCCTGGTTTACAGGAGGTCGTGAGTTCGATCCCGACACTGACGCCTGCTGCTGTATATTTGGAGTTTGCGGTGTCTTTCTCTCATCATCATCACGGTGGCTAGGAGATGTTAACTACCCCGCCTGGTATACAGGAGGTCATGGGTTCTATCCCGACACTGACGCCTGCTGCTGTATCTTGGGAGTTTGCGGTGTCTTTCTCTCTTCATCATCACGGGGGCTAGGAGATGTTAATTACCTCGCCTGGTATACAGAAGGTCGTGAGTTAGATCCCGATCTTGACTCCTGTTGCATATTTTGAGTTTGCGTCTCTCTCTCATCATCATCATCATCACAGTGGCGAGGAGATATTAACTACCTCGGCTGGTATACAGGAGGTCGTAAGTTCGAACCCGACCCTGACGCCTGCTGTGTATTTGGAGTTTGCGTTGTTTCTCTCTCTCATCATCATCACGGTGGCTAGGAGATGCTAACTACCTCGCCTGGTATACAGAAGGTCGTGAGTTAGATCCCGATCTTGACGCCTGTTGCATATTTTGAGTTTGCGTCTCTCTCTCATCATCATCATCATCACGGTGGCTAGGAGATATTAACTACCTCGCCTCGTATACAGGAGGTCATGAGTTCGATCCCAACCCTGAAGCTTGCTTCTGTATATTTGGAGATTGCGTGTCTCTCTCTCACCCCGTGGTCGCGTGGATATTTCTCCGGGTTCTCCGGTTCTTTCCCTCCACATTGAGAATCAACATCACACGAGTCGAGTATTTGGCTGCTAAGAATGTCCACAAGATGACGAGAAGCCACGTTCGCTGAGCTGTCATTTGTGGTGGTAGCCAGTCGCTTTCTGAAAAAAGAGCTGTACATAGCTCAGTGGGGCCTTAGCTGGGAAAATAAAAAAAAATATTCTTACAGGGTTGGATTCTTATAGGGTTGTATTCTCATATAGGGTTGCTTATAGGCTTGTATTGTTTGTATTCTTATGGGGTTGTATTCTTATATGATTGCATTCTTATAGGGTTGTATTCTTATAAAATTAAATTCTTAGAGGGTTGCATTATTATAGGGTCGCTTGCTGGGTTCTATTCTTACAGGGTTGTAGTTTTATAAGGTTGATTATAGGGTTATATTCTTATCGGCTTATATTCTTATAGGGTCATATTTTTATTGGGTTGTATTCTTATAGGGTTGATTATATGGTTACATTCTTAGAGGGTTGTATTCTTATAAGGTTGTATACTTATAGGGTTGCTTTTATGGTGACATTCTTAAAGGGTTGTATTCTTATAGGGTTATATTATTATAGGGCTATATTCTTATAGGGTTGTATTCTTATAGGGTTATATTCTTATAGGGCATATTCTTATAGGGTTGTATTCTTATAGGATTATATTCTTCGAGGGTTATATTCGTATAGGGCATATTCTAATAGGGTTATATTCTTATAGGGTTATATTCTTATAGGGTTGTATTCTTATAGGGTTGTATTTTTATAGGGTTATATTCTTAGAGGGTTATATTTTTATAGGGTTATATTCTTAGAGGGTTATATTTTTATAGGGTTATATTCTTATAGGGTTATATTCTTATAGGGTTGTATTTTTATAGGGTTATATTCTTATAGGGTTATATTCTTATAGGGTTATATTCTTATAGGGTTATATTCTTATAGGGTTATATTTTTATAGGGTTATATTCTTATAGAACATATTCTTATAGGGTTATATTCTTATAGGGTTATATTCTTATAGGGTTGTATTCTTAGAGGGTTATATTCTTATAGGGTTATATTCTTATAGGGCTGTATTCTTATAGGGTTGTATTCGTATCGGTCTCGGCTCTGCTTCTTGTTGTTAATCTCGCTCACGGCCTGGCTCAGAGCCGGCTCCGAGTGGAGCAGCCGGCTCTGATTGGTGGAGCCTGGCTCAGAACGCGGCTCAGTCAGATCAGAGACACGCCAGAGTAGAACTGTGATTCAGAAGACGGTCCTCTCTGCCTCATAGAGATCTGAGATACACGACTACTGCTGCTGCTACTGCTGCTACTGCTGCTACTGTTGCAAGGAGGTCCTTGTTTAATCTTTGAGTTTACTAGCAACGCGCGCGTGATCATCCGTCTCGTCCCAGACAGCCAGCAAAACTTTGCAATTAATAATATAGTACGAAAAGTCGTAGCTCGATAGAGTATCGTTTGCAATACATAATGAGGAGCATTATTATTATTACCACCATCAGTACTAATGTGTATCAGCATGATATGTACACCATCATTATCATCAGCAGCAGTGGCAGCATCATCATCATCATCTTAATATTACACAATCGCCATCGTTATCATCAACTGTTCATCACAATCAACGGCTCACCATCGCTCTTTGGTTCTTTCGGTAAAGTTACGTAGGTAGAAAAATTTCAATAAAATAATATAAAATAGTATATATCACAGATATATTATTTCAATTTTATTTTTCTACCTACGTGACTTTACCGAAAGAACCAAAGAGTATATGGATTCCTGCAGTCACGAAAACTTCAAAGCAAGATTGGTTCACCATCATACAATGCTCAACATCACGTGGTCACAACATCATCATCAACATCAGCACAAAAATGTGTCAATCAGCTCGTAAATCATCAGCAACATCATTACATCTTCATCATCATCATATTTACAGTTTATTATCACCATCACCACCATACATCATCAAACCGATTCAAGTTTATTTTCTTTAACCAGGTGAGACGAAACGGAGCTAGGATCGCCGGGTTTGTATCGCAGCGCGCTAACCGCTACGCTACCGCTCCCCACTACTACTAACCACTGCACGCAAGCACACACATAAACAAACACGTGTGTGCACACACGCACACACCTAGACAGACACGTGTGCACACACGTACACACCTAGACAGACACGTGTGCACACACGCACACACATAAACAGACACGTGTGCACACACACGCACACACCTGGACAGACATGTGTGCACACACGCACACACGCACACACCTATACAGACACGTGTGCGCACACACGCACACACCTGGACAGACACTTGTGTGCACACACGCACACACCTGGACAGACACTTGTGTGCACACACGCACAAACCTGGACAGACACGTGTGCACACACACGCACACACATAAACAGACACGTGTGCACACACACGCACACACATAAACAGACACGTGTGCGCACACACGCACACACCTGGACACACACGTGTGTGCACACACGCACACACCTGGACAGACACATGTGTGCACACACGCACACACATGGACAGACACGTGTGCACACACGCACACACCTAAACAGACACGCGTGTGCACACACGCACACACCTTGACAGACACGTGTGTGCACACACGCACACACCTGGACAGACACGTGTGTGCACACACGCACACACCTGGACAGACACGTGTGTGCACACACGCACACACCTGGACAGACACGTGTGTGCACACACGCACACACCTGGACACACACGTGTGTGCACACACGCAGACGAACTAGAGTACACAGAGACGCGCGTAGACCCACGGGGCGCTGCGATGCAAATGAAGGGGTCTTCTGTGCACCGCCCCTCTGCCACACGGGTCAGCGCGTGTATATTGATGACACCGCCTGTGCCCAGGGACGTTCGCGTGTGCGGCGGTCGACACCGCAGAGCGAGGAGCGTGCGTGTGTGTGTGCGTGTGTGTGTGCGTGTGTGTGTGCGTGTGTGTGTGTGTGCGTGCGTGTGCGCGCGCGTGTGTGTGCGCGTGTGTGTGCGTGTGTGTGCGTGTGTGTGCTTGTGTGTGTTTGCGTGCGTGTGTGTGTTTGCGTGTGTGTGTGCGTGCGTGTGTGTGTTTGCGTGTGTGTGTGCGCGTGTGTGTGTGCGTGTGTGTGTGTGTGCGTGCGTGTGTGTGCGCGTGTGCGTGTGTGCGCGTGTGTGCGCGTGTGTGTGCGTGCGTGTGTGTGTGCGCGTGTGCTATTACAATGAGCATCGTCGTCATCAAGAAAGTAGCAGCAGTGAATGTATATGCCCATTATCATGGAAAATGCATCATCATCATCATCAGTATCATCATCATCATCATCACAAAACATACATAAACTTTAGCAGTGACTCATCATCAGCATAATTTTCACCATCATCATCACCACCACCACCACCAACTCTAATTAACGTCAGAATCATTATCATCATCAGCAGCATCATAATTATGATTATCACCAAATATACAAAAGCGTTAGAATCATCATCATTATCATCGGCAGCATCATCATTATGATCATCTTCCAAATATACATCAACTTCAGAATCATCAAACTTGATTTGAAGCTTTCGTGACTGCAGGAATTACTCTTTGGTCTTTCGGTAAAGTCACGTAGAAAGAAAATAAGTTCAATAATAGAATACGGCGTTTCGATTGCAACACAAGCAACCGTCATTAGGTAAGAATGAATGAGAAAACAAACCGAATAAACTTAGAAACATAATGCAATACAACACAGAATCATCAGCATCATCAGCATCATTATCATCAGCAGAATCGTCATTATGATCATCACCAAATATACATTAACTTCAGCAGTGAATGATCATCATCTCCAATTCATCCATCCCCCTCCCACCCTCTTTTTCCTCCGCCCTCTCCTCCATCCCACCTGAAAAGGCCGAGGGCTGGAGGACATTTTCACAATTATGGCAGCTACCTGATGCTGGCAGCTGAAACTACCAGCAGAACGTCGGTCATCGCAATTGTTAAACGTGACGTGGATCGCTCTTTCAACAATATCGACGGCGCTGCTGAAGCCGTCATACATCTTCCACGTGGCAACTTTATCGATCGGCTGTGTCGGCTGGATGAGGGCGCACAACACAAAATGTTTGCTCACAGCCACGTGACTCGAACACTCGATTGTGAATCACAAAGCTCCAACTCAACTCTGAAAACGAACGAGTTGATTGATGGCAAAACGAGCTCGGCGTTTGGAGGCAGTCGCCCTCCGCCAACAACGGAGGGCGGAGGAGCGACGCTCACAACAACGAGCGGAGAGTTTGGCGGATTAAAACTCAGCGAGTTGGCGCAGTAGGTGGCACCGGTGGTGCATTCATCACAGTCAGCCAACAGGGTAAATAAAGCGCGCAACACGCGAGGCATTGAGGTCACTGGCAGCGCCGGGAACACGACACGCAGAGAGGTTCGCGGGGTCAGGCTCGAGCAGGGCTCCACTCGTGCGCTCACACGACTGCAGATGAAACGTGCGATGTTCAAAAAAATTTGAACATTTTTCAGGAGTTGAATTCACCTCCCTCCCTCCCTCCCTCCCTTCCCTCCCTACCTCCCGATCACCCCTCACCTCTCATCCCCTCCCGCCCATGGTCCCCGTGTTGCCCCATCTCCCGCTCGTGGGCCCGGGCAGGTCTCGTTTCCACGCCAATCACGGGAGAGCCGGGGTCCCTGTCTGCTCGATGTCTTTTACCGAGTCACGGAATGTGTCAGCTACCATTAGCGTTGCCTGTCGCCAGCTTCCACGCGACGATGTATTCATATATGCCACGAGATGCATCATTTACACGCAGCCCCATCTATATGTACATATGCATTCCCTCTCTTCTTCCCCCTCTGTCTCTCTCTCTCTCAACATATATTCCTCAACCCACCCCCCACCTACCCCTCCACCCCCTCCATCAAAGACTAAGATCCCCCGTAGAGCCTTAACAGACTGTTGGGGCAAGTGCTGTTAGCGAGCACCTTTTAAGGCCGGCACGGCACACGAGGGGGTGGGTGGTTAACACCACGCCCGACCACCTTTGTCTACCCAGTGGCGATGTTTACAGACCGGGGAGGCCCAGGACCGGTTCAGACAATTGTCACCGGTGTTGGGCCGTGAGCGGGAATCGAACTTGGGTAGCCGGGTCCGTTACGCAGCGCGCTAACCACTGCGCCACCGCCTCGCACGCACACACACACACACATCAAAGCGCATGCATTTAAATCAAGGGAACACACACACACACTGACACTGACAACTCACACAGACGCGCACCTATTTGAAGAATCGAGGGCCCATATATTCGCTTTACAATTGAAGGGGCCATGGGTAATTACAGCCTTCGCGGTCGCCCCGTAAGAGAGAGAGAGTATAATGTGATGTACAGTCAAAACAATTTCACACTCCATCCTCTCCGAGTGGTGGTTCAAGGCTCTTTAAAACGCGATGCCACGATGCGTGTTGACGGGCGCGTGTCCATTACGGTACAGGGGGAGCGGTGGCGCTGTGGTTAGCGCGCTGACGCCTTCGAAACCCGGCGGCCCGAGTTCGATTCCCGCTCACGGCCGACATAGGTGACCGATTTATCTGAACCGGTTCCTGGGCCTCCCCTAGATCGACTCAGCCTGAAATTAGTATCTGGTGCGGTGCGTAAAAACATCGCCACTGGGGAGACAAAGGCGGCCGGGCGTGGTGCTGGCCACCCACCCCCTAGTGTGCCGCGCCGGCCTTCATAGGTGCTACTCGCTAACAGCACTTGCCCCAACAGTCTATTGGAGGCTACACGGGGGATCTTTGTCCTCGTTGGTGGAGGTGGTGATGACGCTGATGGAGGTGGTGTTTGTTGAACTTATTTCGCCACCGTCGACGATTATTTGAAACGCTCCTGCGCCTCCGCCCTCTAGGTCGACTCAACCTCAACGGGCACCTGGAGACAAACGCGTGCCTGGTGGCTCAGCGGATAAAGAGTCCGTGGGACACGATGGTGATGATGAGACACCGCAAACTCCAAATATACAGCAGCAGGCGTTGTCAGGATCCGGATCGAACCCGCGACCTCCTGTATACCAGACGAGGGAGTTGACATCTCACCACCGTAATGATGATGAGAGAGAGAGAGACACGCAAACTACAAATATACAGCAGCAGGCGTCAGGGCCGTGATCGAACCCGCGACTCCCTGTGCACCAGGCGAGGTAGTTAACATCTTCACCAACGTAATGATGATGAGAGAGAGAGAGAGAGACACGCAAACTACAATATACAGCAGGCGTCAGGGCCGTGATCGAACCCACGACCATCCTGTGCACCAGGCGAGGTAGTTAACATCTCGCCACCGCGGCGCCCCACTCATTTGAAACAATGGGGGCTTTGACAGCAGCACGATGATGATGATGATTGGGAGGCGTGCTCACTCGTCGTGTTGTCGGTCGTGGAAGCAGCACGTCATGGGGCCCGCACTCAAGGCCACCTGGGCATTCCAGCGGCAGAGCGCCGGGTTTACGTTGTCAGCGAGAGCGGATTCTTGATAGCCGACAACTCATTCGCGAGGCCGGTTGTTCCCACGAGTCGCTTACACTCAGGGGCCACGCAAAATAAATGGGAACCCGCAAAAGCGATGCCACCACGCGGTGAGAGATAACAGTGCTGGGCTCATGGCTACAGAGCACGCGGCTCGCAATCGGAACGAGTCGCTAAGGCGATGGTTGTTCTCGGAAGCTTACAAAATTGTGGTTCAATCAGGACCGTCGTCTCGCCGCGGGGTTGATAAAATAGTTACCACGTTGCGTTGGAAGTTAATTTAGTGGTTGCCCTGTGGGATAAACTCGCGCCTGCCGTAGGGATGGGGAAGGTGCAAGACACGTGGCACCTCTCGGCCTGCCAGGGAGAGTGAGAAATTTAGCCCCGATGATGATCATGATTATGATGATGGGCGATTGTTGATGATGGTGGTCATATATGATCATGATGATGATATTGTATATGTTATGATTGCGATGCATAGATGTATGATGATGATAATAATGTCAGTTTAACACATAGGATTTCGCGACCTATATAATTCATAATACAGGGTTTTTTGGGTTAGATCGTGTATATCTAAACAAAAAACAATGTACGCGATCTAACCCCCCAAAAAACGGTATTATGAATAATGATGATGGTGAAATATATTTACGATGATGATAGATTGATTGCTATTATAAATGAATACATGATGGCTAAATAATGATGATATATTTTGATGATGGTGGTGGAAACGATAGTGGATGTAATAATTACTAAGATTAAAGATACATTATTTTATGGTAATGATGATGGTGATGGTGGTGATTATTACTCTGATATGAGTTCCCTTGTTTAGACTCACTGAGTCTCGAGAATCTTTTGCAGGAGGGTCCTGCCAAGTTGCAGCCATGGGGAGCGACATTGGTACCCGAAGCCCAACTTTGTTCAATTTGCGCTTTTCTTGGGTTTTTCGGTAAAGTCACGTAGATAGGTTCAAAGAAAATACCAAAAAAACCCATCACAACAGAAACATCGTCTCCTGATGACGATTGCTTCTGTTGCGATCGAAACGTCGTAGTTTTTTGTTTGTTATTTTTTTGTTATTTTTTTTTGAACCTATCTACATTGCGATGTTTAGTAGTGATCAGTTACATGGGGCCCGAACCAGGTATATTCTCCTCCGAGGTCCAAGTATTATCACTGTTCTACCCTGCCGTCAAAGTGCAATGTATGATTATGATGATGTGCATTGAATGAAGATTATTGTAAACAGTAGAATAGATGGATGGATGGTAATGGTAATATTAGTCTCAACTCGTAATGCGCAAAGTATTCGCTCTGAGAGAAGACGGCTCTCAGAGATAGACGACTCAGAGAGAGAGGACGACTCAGAGAGAGAGAGGACGACTCAGAGAGAAAGGACGACTCAGAGAGAGAGGATGACTCAGAGAGAGAGGACGACTCAGAGAGAGAGGATGACTCAGAGAGAGAGGATGACTCAGAGAGAGAGGATAACTCAGAGAGAGAGGACGACTCAGAGAGAGAGGATGACTCAGAGAGAGAGGACGACTCAGAGAGAGAGGGACGACTCAGAGAGAAAGAGGACGACTCAGAGAGAGGGCGCTCAGAGAGAGAGATGACGACGCAGAGAGTAGAGAGAGGACGACGCAGAGAGAGAGAGTTCGACTCAGAGAAAGAGGACGACTCAGAGATAGAGAGGACGACTCCAGAGAGAGAGAGGACTAGACTCAGAGAAGAGAGAGGGCGACTCAGAGAGAGAGAGCGACTAAGAGAGAGAGAGGAGACGACTCAGAGAGAGTAGAGGACGACTCAGAGAGAGAGAGGACGACTCAGAGAGAGATGATGAGAGAGGACGACTCAGAGAGTCAGCATCAGCGCAGCAGCAGCATCAGCAGCAGCAGCATCAGCAGCATCAATCAGCAGCAGCAGCCCACGCCGGTGAGGATCCGGCGCTACAACAATTTCCCAAGCTCTGAGGTCCTCCACATATTAAGATTATTTTTGTCAGTCAGATTCAAGAGCCGTATTATACGTGGGAGGAGACTGGCGCACCCAGAACCCTCCCACCCCCCCAGCTCTCCGCGCATGCGATGGGGCAACACTTGATCCCATACAGATGGAACGGATGAGGGACGAGTGCACATTTCTGCTGCGCTGTACCGCATTCTCCTGGCGTGCCAGGGTCACATGGCGTGTCCATGATGCCCACCTAAGCAAGGGAGGGTGTGGGGTGCTAACATCTCCTTTGTGGTGTGTGTGTGTGTGGTGTGTGTGTGTGTTGTGTGTGTGTGGTGTGTTGTGGTGTGGTGTGTGTTGTGTGTGGTGTGTTGTGTGTGTGGTATGTGTGTGGTGTGTTGTGGTGTGTGTTGTTTTGTGTGTAGTGTGTGTGTGTGGTGTGTGTGTGGTGTGTGGTGTGTTGTGTGTGTGTGTGTGGTGTGTGTGTGGTGTGTGTGTGTGTGTGGTATGTGTGTGTGGTGTGTTGTGTGTGTGTTGTGTGTTGTGTGTAGTGTGTGTGTGGTGTTTGTGGTGGGTGGTGTGTGTGGTGTGTGTGTGGTGTGTGTGTGGTGTGTGTGGTGTGTGTGGTGTGATGTGTGTGGTGTGTGTGTGTGTGTGGTGTGGTGTGTGTGTAGTGTGTTTGTGTGTGTGGTATGTGTGTGTGGTGTGTTGTGGTGTGTGTTGTGTGTTGTGTGTAGTGTGTGTGTGTGTGTGTGGTGTGTGTGTGGTGGTGTGGTGTGGTGTGGTGTGTGTGTGTGTGTGGTGTGTGGTGTGTGTGGTGTGTGGTGTGGTGTGTGTGTGGTGTGGTGTGTGTGTGTAGTGTGTGTTTGTGTGTGTGGTATGTGTGGTGGTGTGTTGTGGTGTGTTGTGGTTGTGTGTAGTGTGTGTGGTGTGTGTGTGGTGTTGTGGTGTGGTGTGTGGTGTGGTGTGTGTGGTGTGTGTGTGGTGTGTGTGGTGATGTGTGTGGTGTGGTGTGTGTGTGTGGTGTGGGTGTGGTGTGTAGTTGTGTGTGTGTGTGGGATGTGTGTGTGGTGTATGTGTGGTTTGTTGTGGAGTGTGTGTGGTGTGGTGTGTGTGTGGTGTGTGGCACAGTAGGGGCACAGGTGGTGCATCAGCCAGTCATCTCAGTCATCTCAGTCAGTCAACCCGTGGCACCTGTGTCTGCCCCGTGACCTCCTGCCAGCGGGCGTTCGACACTTCACGTGGCCTCAAGGTGCACATAGCCTGGCACAAGCGTCGTGGTGATGTCACCGCCACTGAATGGCGGTTGTTGTTGTGTGTTTGGTGTGTGACCCAACAAACTCTCCCAGCCTCCACGGTGCTTTGTTAGAGACGCCGTGTGACCACCACCACCACTACCACCGCCGCTTTCCATGTCGACGACGCCGATGGTGACGGTGAGAGTGGTGGATATTCTTAGGTTTTTTCCGGTAAAGCCACGTAGGTAAAACATTAAAATTAATAAAGTAAAATAAAATTATTATTATTATTTATTTTACTTTTATTAATTTTAATGTTTTACCTACGTGACTTTACCGAAAAAACCTAAGAATATGAATCCTTGCAGTCACGAAAGCTTCAAATCTAGAAGAGAGTGGTGGACTTGACGAATTATCGACGATGTCCATCCAGTATTCGCGCGGCTGGGAAGATCATCGTGCACTGGTATATTCAAATGATCTGAGCGCGTAATTCGTCCCGGAGGGCGATATGTAATAAAAGAGCAGCTCTCCAATGCTCGAGTATTAATGGACACGGCATGAATATCCTATCAAGGCGAATCAAATATTAAAGTGTAAAATTAAGGCCCCCTTCGTTGGCTATGATGCACGACGCACACACCGATGAAAATCGTTCCCCCCGTTTCCCGTTCAATCTCGACTTCACCGAGGGTACGGCTGAAGAAGAAAGGGGGCATTGCCCGAAACGTTTGGCGATTGTATATGTTGTGTGTGTGTGTCCGTTGTAAGGCGGTGTTGATTAAATACATTTTGCTAGTGAAGGGAAAGTAGACGTCATAT
>NW_026891403.1:0-39183 GCF_015708825.2 Lethenteron reissneri
ATTACTGCATCAAGCTGTGACGGTCCCACCTGATAACGGAGACTTGTGTTGCCTCCGAAACGTCGTGATTTATTATTTTATTTTATTTCCATTATTACTTTTATTAACTTTTAATTTTATTTTTTACCTACGTGACTTTACCGAAAAAACCTGAGAATATGGCACGGTATGATGGCACGATGTGATGGGAGTGGTGTGATGGGAGTGGTGTGATGGCACGGTGTGATGGTATGGTGTGATGGGAGTGGTGTGATGGTAAGGTGTGATGGGAGTGGTGTGAGAGTGGTGTGAGAGTGGTGTGATGGCACGGTGTGATGGCGGGTCTGTGTTGTGATGCACCTGGGGGTGGGGTGCGGGCCTCCGGCACGGCGAGCCAGGGGCCGTCGGGCCCTCGCTGCTCCGAGTAGCGGCCCTGGAAGGTGCTGGCCACGTCCTCCATGTCGAACGCGCACACGGCCGAGCCGTGGATGCTGCGCACACGCGCGCACGCATGTAAAGACAAAGCTACCCCGTGTAGCCTCTTGGAGACTGCTGGGGCAAGTGCTGTTAGCGAGGTCGGCACGGCACACGGGGGTGGGTGGCCAGAACCACGGCCGGCCACTTTTGTCTCCCTTAGTGGGGATGTTTACGCGCCGCAACAGGCACTCATTTGAGGCTGAATCGACCTAGGGGAGGAATCGAACTCGGGCCACCGGTTCATAGCGCAGCGCGCTAACCACCACACTACCGCTTCCCACACTCGATCACTCAAACACACCAACACAATCTCGCATTCACAAGCTGCAGAACGGGGAGAACACGCGGGCTCCAAATATACCGCGGGCATCGCCAGGCTCTGGGGCTCGAACCCACGTGCTCCTTCGCGGCAGGCGAGGGTGGTAACGTCTCCTCGACAGCGCAGTGATGCCTGGGTGACGGCCGGGTCGGGGTGGAGGGGGGTGGGGTGGAGGGGGTGGAGGGGGTGGGCGGGGTGGAGGGGGGGCACCTGTTGAGGGGGGTGGTGAAGACCCCGAGCACGAGCTCGCGACCCCCGATGTGGAGCACCTCGGAGACCCCCTGGAGCTCGTTGAAGTAGAAGGGGGCGTCCCCCGGCGCCTCGCCCCCCACCGAGCAGTTGAGTCGCGCCTTCACGAACGAGCTCCAGTGGCCATCCAGCACGCGCTGAGAGCCCCCCGCGTCGCTCTTGCAGACGCGCGCCACGCGCGAGAACAGCACCTGGGGGGGGGGGGGGGGGTGGCAGCGACGCACCTGTGTCAGCACGCCTACACAAGTGAAGGAACCCATGATGAAAGCCGGTGTGTTGGTGTGTGTGTGAGTGAGTGAGTGAAGGCCGGTGTGTGTCGGTGTGTGAGTGAAGGCCCATGTGTGTCGTGTGTGTGTGAGTGAAGGGCGCGTCACCTTGCCCATGGAGCTGAGCTCAACGGCGATCTCCGTGAAGAAGAAGTAGACATGCTGCCCGTGCTCCAGCACCCTCACGAACACGGGCTCTGTGCACCGCACGGCACACGCGTGACGCACCACACACAAGACACGCGTGACGTACCACACACAAGACACGCGTGACGTACCACACGGTTGACTCACGACACGCGTGACACACAACACAACCTCAGACACGCACACACACCTGCCTTGACACAGTACTCGTGATGTGACACGACCTGACACGAGCAGGTCGTGTCACGTCACAGGGGGGGCCGGGCGGTGAGGGTGGGGGGGGGGGGTCGGTGAGGGAGGGGGGTTAGTGAGGGCGGGGGGTTAGTGAGGGGGGGGGTTGGTGAGGGTGGGAGGGTCGGTGATGGGGGGGGGTCGGTGAGGGTTGGTGAGGGCAGGGTGGGTGAGGGGTCAGTGAGGGGGGTTGGTGAGGGGGGGGGGTGAGGCGGGTGGGTGGGGGTCAGTGTGGGGGGGGTGGGGGGGGGGGGGGGGGGGGGGGGGGGGGGGGGGGGGGTGGGTGGGTGAGGGGGGTGGGGGGGGGGGGGGGGGGGGGGGGGTGTGAGGGGGGGGGTCAGTTGGGGGGGGGGTCAGTACCCTTGAGACCACTTGGATCGAGTTTGAGGGAGCGCAGGGGGGGCCGGGCCAGGCTCCCGTAGACCACCGCGTCCACCCCCAGGGGGTCCACGGCCGTGGCCGAGTAGAGACGCTCGCCTGCACGCACAGATAAAGGTCCCCCAGCTAGCGCGCCTGTCGTGGGGGGCAAGTGCCCGTTGGCGAGCGGCACCCACGATGTGGCAAACACCACGCCCGGCCGCCTTTGTCTCCCCAGCGCCGTACCAAGCGCTAATTTGAGGCTGAGTCGACCTAGGGGAGGCTCGGGACCGGTTCGGATAATCGCCACCGCTGTGTGGTGGCCGTGAGCGGAATGGCACTCGGGTGGCCGGGCTAGTCGCGCAGTGCACTCACCACTTTGCCACCGCTCCCCCACGCACGTCCGCACGTACACACGTCCGCACACGTACACACACACAAACACACTGTGTCTGGCGTGTCGCTGCGACCCCACGGACCTGCGAAGGCAGCCGCCCTCCCTGCCGGGGGTCGAAGGGACACTTGGCGAGGCCACTCGTTTGCTCCCCACAGTGAAGGACAGGTCCGCCAGCTGTCCACGCACACACACACGTACACACACGTACACCACACACACACGTACCACACACACGTACACACACGCGCACACACACACGCGCACACACGCACACACACACGTGCACGCACACACGTGCACACACGCACACGCACACACACGTACGCACAACACACACACGCACACACCGTACACACACACACGCGCACACACACGCGCACACACATGCACGGACACGCACGGACACACACGCGCACACGCACGCACACACACACGCGCGAACGCACACACGCACACGCAGGGGCACTAGAATAGACACTGCGTGACACTGCTGTGTGTCTGACACTCCGTGTGTGCACTGCTGTGCGTGACACTGCTGTGTGTGTGTGACACTGCTGTGGGTGACACTGAGAGTATGTCACTGCTGTGTGTGTGACCCAGGCAGCAGTACCTGGTAGTTCCTGCACGTGGGGCTGTATGCGTTGGTGCCGCACACAAAGAGGAGTCCGTCTCCTCGTGGCGCAACCACCTTGATGAAGTTGTGACACTCCTCCTGCGGTGAAGACAAACATCCCCCGTACAGCCTCCACAGACTTTTGGGGGCAAGGGCTGTTTAGCCAGCACCTGTGAAAGCCGGCAAGGCACACGAGGGGGCGGTGGCCAGCACCATGCTCGGCCACCTTTGTCTTTTTACACACCACACTAAGTACTCGTTTAAGGCTGAGCCGACATTGGGGATGCCCAGCACAGGTTCAGATAATCGTCACCGGTGTGGGCGGCCGTGAGCGGGAATAGAACTCGGGCCTCTGCTGGGTTCATCGTCTCCCCCGAGTGACGCCGGTGTCACCCGTGACGCCGGTGTCACCCGAGTGACGCCGGTGTCACCCGCGTTGCCAACGGCCACGAAGGGCGGTGGCCCAGGGGCGGCCCCATCGTTCACCGCGCGTTCGCAGACGCTCGCGGTGCGAGCCCGGCGGCCGCCCCGGTCAATGCTGCGGCTGATATTCACGTGGCGGTTAAAGATTCCCGTGACGTCATTCGCACGAGTAGGCCAACGACGTGCGCCGGATTCGTGGTCCAATTTTTCTGTCGCCAACATGTCAACAAGTTAGCACCGCGCGAGTTACTCAACTGACAGACTAATACACAGGGACTGCTGCCACTGGGGGTGCTCCTAGGCGAGATCACACAGCAGCCATCGCCCCCTGCTGTGAACGCACCTCAGGCTGTGTCTGTGATGCACGGCAGCGACTTCCTTCCCGAGGATCGCGCTGCGCTATGACGAAGAGGGAGCTCATACGGACTATTTGGTTTTTTTTTAAAAATAATATTTTCCCAGGTAAGGTCCCACTGAGCTACGTAGCGCTCTTTTCAAGAAGCGACCTGGCTATCGCAAGTGACAGCTCAACGAATTGGCTTGTCACGTGGACATTTATAGCGGCGAAATGCTCTAAACGCGTGATGTTGATTCTAAATGTGGAGGGGAAAAACCGGAGGACCTGGAGAAAAATTCACGCGACCACGGGAAGAGAGACACGCAAACTCCAAATATACAGCAGCAGGTGTCAGGGTTGGGATCGAACCCGACCTCCTGTAGACCAAGCGAGGTAGTTAACATCTAGCCACCGTGATGATGATGATAGAGACGCAAACTCCAAATATACAGCAGCAGGTGTCGGGGTTGGGATCGAACCCACGACCCTCCTGTAGACCAGCGAGGTAGTTAACATCTCCTAGCCACCGTGATGTTGAGAGAGAGAGACACGCAAGCTCCAAATATACAGCAGCAGGTGTCCGGGTCGGGATCGAACCCACGACCTCCTGTGTACCAGGCGAGGGGGTTAACATCTATCCACCGTGACGACCAGGGGTTGGCAACCAAAACTCGGTACAAAATAAACCCTCAATACTCCTCGAGCCGCAATGCACTGCGTGGTGAATGCGAGACGGTGGTGAATGTTGATGAAGAGCGTCACGAAGTGGGTGTTCAAGAGCCGCAGGTTGGCGACTCCTGAGCCGTGAGAGAGGGGCCCTCGTGGCCGTCTGGCCTCACCTCCGTCTTGCCGTTCATGAGACACCGGTCCACCTCCTGGCGCTCCGCCATCCACGTCAGCTTCTGCGATAAAAAAAACACTCCTCACCCATCACGCTCTTCACCCATCACGCTCCTCACCCCACGCTCCTCACTCATCTCACTCTCACAAGTCACACCATCACACCATCAACACCCTCACTCCTCACTCTCACACCATCACACCATCAACACACTCACCCTCACCCCTCACACTCTCACACCATCAACCCCTCACTCTCACACATCACACCATCACTCTCACACCATCAACACCCTGACCTCTCACTCTCACACCATCACACCATCAACACCCTCACTCCTCACTCTCACACCATCACTCTCACACCATCACTCTCCACCATCACACCATCAACACCCTCACCTCTCACTCTCACACCATCACACCATCACACCCTCACTCTCACACCATCACACACCCTCACCTCACCTCTCACTCTCACACCATCACACCATCAACACCCTCACTCTCACACCATCACACACCACCCTCACCTCTCACTCTCACACCATCACACCATCAACACCCTCACTCTCACACCATCACACCCTCACTCTCACACCATCACACACTCACCCTCACCCTCACCTCACACCATCAACACCCTCACTCTCACACCATCACACTCACCCTCACCTCTCACTCTCACACCATCACACCATCACACCATCAACACCCTCACTCTCACACCATCAACACCCTCACTCTCACACCATCACACCCTCACTCTCACACCATCACACCCTCCCCTCACCTCTCACTCTCACACCATCACACCATCACACCATCAACCCTCACTCTCACACCATCACACCCTCACCCTCACACCATCACACCCTCACCCTCACCTCTCACTCTCACACCATCACACCCTCACCCTCACCTCTCACTCTCACACCATCACACCATCACACCCTCACTCTCACACCATCACACCCTCACCTCACACCATCACACCCTCACCCTCACCTCTCACTCTCACACCATCACACCATCACACCCTCACTCTCACACCATCACACCCTCACCCTCACACCATCACACCCTCACCCTCACCTCTCACTCACACCATCACACCATCACACCCTCACTCTCACACCATCACACCCTCACCCTCACACCATCACACCCTCACCTCTCACTCTCACACCATCACACCCCACCCTCACCTCTCACTCTCACACCATCACACCATCACACCCTCACTCTCACACCATCACACCCTCACCCTCACACCATCACACCCTCACCCTCACCTCTCACTCTCACACCATCACACCCTCACCTCTCACTCTCACACCATCACACCATCACACCCTCACTCTCACACCATCACACCCTCACCCTCACACCATCACACCCTCACCCTCACCTCTCACTCTCACACCATCACACCATCACACCCTCACTCTCACACCATCACACCCTCACCCTCACACCATCACACCCTCACCCTCACCTCTCACTCTCACACCATCACACCACATCACACCCTCACCTCACACCATCACACCCCACCTCACACCATCACACACTCACCTCTCACTCTCACACCATCACACCCTCACCCTCACCTCTCACTCTCACACCATCACACCCTCACCCTCACCTCACACCATCACACCCTCACCCTCACACCATCACACACTCACCCTCACCTCTCACTCTCACACATCACACACCCTCACCCTCACCTCTCACTCTCACACCATCACACCATCACACCATCACACCCTCACCCTCACACCCTCACACCATCACCATCACACCCTCACCCTCACCTCTCACTCTCACACCATCACACCCTCACCTCTCACTCTCACACCATCACCCCTCACTCACACCATCACACCATCACACCATCAACACCCTCACCTCTCACTCTCACACCATCACACCCTCACCCTCACCTCTCACTCTCACACCATCACACCCTCACCCTCACCTTCACTCTCTCACACCATCACACACCCTCACCCTCACCTCTCACTCTCACACCATCACACCCTCACCCTCACCTCTCACTCTCACACCATCACACCCTCACCCTCACCTCTCACTCTCACACCATCACACCCTCACCCTCACCTCTCACTCTCACACCATCACACCCTCACCCTCACCTCTCACTCTCACACCATCACACCCTCACCCTCACCTCTCACTCTCACACCATCACACCCTCACCCTCACCTCTCACTCTCACACCATCACACCCTCACCCTCACCTCTCACTCTCACACCATCACACACCTCACCCTCACCTCTCACTCTCACACCATCACACCCTCACCCTCACCTCTCACCTCACACCATCACACCCTCACCTCTCACTCTCACACCATCACACCCTCACCCTCACCTCTCACTCTCACACCATCACACCCTCACCCTCACCTCTCACTCTCACACCATCACACCCTCACCCTCACCTCGCACTCTCAAACATCCATCACAACCCTCACCCTCCAGCCTCCTCACTCTCAAACCATCACACCCTCACCCTCAGACCTCTCCACTCTCCACAGCCATCACACCCTCAAAACCCTCGACCTTCGCACTCTCAAACCATCAACACCCTCACACCCTGCAACTCCTCAACTCTCACAAAAGACCATCACACCCTCAACACCATCAACTCTCTCACACCATCACACCAGCCCACACCCTCACACGCTCAATCATCTACACCCGCACACCATCACATACCCGTCACCCATCACAATTTGACCAACTCTCTCACCCTCGACACCATCACACAACCATCACAACCATCAACCCATCACCATCACACCTATCAAACTCCCATCACAACCATCACACCATCACACCATCACACACATCACACCATCACACCATCACCCTCACCTCTCACACCATCACAACATCACCCATCCACCCTCACCTCGCACACCATCACAACCCTCACCCTCGCACATCTCACTCTCATCCCCATATCACCCCTCACCCTCACACCATCACACACCCTCACACCAGCACACCCTCACACCATCCACACCCTCACACCATCAACACCCTCACCCTCACCTCTCCATCTCTCACACTCACACACACCTCACACCCTCACACCATCACACCCTCACACCATCACAACCCTCACTCTCACCGTCTCACTCTCTCACCACTCACACCAATCAACACCCTCACACCATCACACCCTCACCCTCACACCATAACACCATCACACCGAACCATCACATCCATCACACCATCACACCCTCACCATCACACCATCACACCCTCACCATCACACCATCACACCATCACACCATCACACCATCACACCATCACACCATCACACCCTCACCCGATCACCTCTCCACTCTCACACCATCACACCCTCACCCTCACCTCTCACTCTCACACCATCACACCCTCACCCTCACCACCATCACCCCTCACACCATCACACACCCTCACACCATCACACCCTCACACCATCACACCCTCACCCTCACCTCACTCTCTCACCCTCACACCATCACACCCTCACACCATCACACCCTCACACCATCACACCCCCACCCTCACCTCTCACTCTCTCTCACCCTCACACCATCACACCCTCACACCATCACACCCTCACCCTCACACCATCACACCATCACCATCACACCCTCACCATCACACCATCACACCCCACCATCACACATCACACCATCACACCATCACACCATCACACCATCACACCCTCACCTCTCACTCTCACACCATCACACCATCACACCATCACACCCTCACACCATCACACCCTCACCCTCACACCATCACACCCTCACACCGTCACACCCTCACCCTCACACCATCACACCCTCACACCATCACACCCTCACACCATCACACCCTCACACCATCACACCCTCACCCTCACCTCTCACTCTCACACCATCACACCCTCACCCTCACACCATCACACCCTCACACCATCACACCCTCACACCATCACACCCTCACACCATCACACCCTCACCCTCACCTCTCACTCTCTCACCCTCACACCATCACCCTCACACCATCACACCCTCACACCATCACACCCTCACCCTCTCCTCTCACTCTCTCACCCTCACACCATCACACCCTCACACCATCACACCCTCACCCTCACACCATCACACCATCACACCATCACACCCCTCACCATCACACCATCACACCCTCACCATCACACCATCACCACACATCACACCATCACACATCACACCCTCACCTCTCACTCTCACACCATCACACCATCACCCTCACACCATCACACCCTCACCCTCACACCATCACACCCTCACACCGTCACACCCTCACCCTCACACCATCACACCCTCACACCATCACACCCTCACCCTCACCCATCACACCCTCACACCATCACACCCTCACCCTCACCTCTCACCCTCACACCATCACACCATCACACCATCACACCATCACACCATCACACCATCACCCTCACCTCTCACTCTCACACCATCACACCCATCACACCATCACACCATCACACCCTCACACCATCACACCCTCACACCATCACACCATCACACCATCACACCCTCACCCTCACCTCTCACCCTCACACCATCACACCATCACACCATCACAAACCATCACACCCTCACCCTCACCTCTCACTCTCACACCCTCACCTCTCACTCTCACACCATCACACCATCACACCATCACACCATCACACCATCACACCATCACACCCTCACACCATCACACCATCACACCATCACAACCCTCACCCTCACCTCTCACCCTCACACCATCACACCCATCACACCATCACACCATCACACCATCACACCCTCACCCTCACCTCTCCCTCTCACACCCTCACCTCTCACTCTCACACCATCACACCATCACACCATCACACCATCACACCATCACACCCTCAACACCATCACACCATCACACCATCACACCCTCACCCTCACCTCTCACCCTCACACCATCACACCATCACACCATCACACCATCACACCATCACACCATCACACCCTCACCCTCACCTCTCACTCTCACACCCTCACCTCTCACTCACACCATCACACCATCACACCATCACACCCTCACACCATCACACCCTCACACCATCACACCATCACACCCTCACCCTCACCTCTCACTCTCACACCCTCACCTCTCACTCTCACACCATCACACCATCACACCATCACACCATCACACCATCACACCATCACCCATCACACACCCTCACCCCCCCTCCCCCCCTCCCCCCCTCCCCCCCCACTCCCACAAACATTCCCTGGACAGGCTGTTGGGGCAATTGCCACACGAGGCGGTGATGTGGCCATCACCACGCCCGACCGCCTTTGTCTCCCCAGTGCTAATATTTACACACACCAGCTACTGCACTCATTCAAGGCTGAGTCGACCTAGGGGAGGTCCCGGCAGGACCGGTTCAAATATCGCCACAGTTATTGGTCGTGAGCGGGGAATCGAACTCGGGCCGCCGTTTTCCGTAGCGCCAGTGCGCTAACCGCTGCGCCACCGCTCTCCATTGCACCACCTCGCCCCTGACGCTCGCATCACCGCCGTGACCCCATCACCGCACCGACCCCACACCCCTCACCGCCGACCCACACACCCCTCACCGCCGACCCCACACCCCTCAACCCGCCGACCCCACAGCCCCTCACCGCCGACCCCAACACCCCTCACCGAAGACCACACAACCCCTCACCACCGACCCCACACCCCTCACCGTGACCCCACTCCCCTCACCCGTGACCCCACTCCCCTCACCCGTGACCCACACCCCTCACCCGCCGTGCCCCACACCCACTCACCACCGTGACCCCACACCCCTCACTGCAGCTCACCGCGCTGTGGGTGATGGCGCCATGCACGGGGCGGCTCAAGATCCACAGTGAACACGTGGTCCCTGTGAGGAGCAGAGACATTCGCGTGAGTGCCGGGTGACGCCTGTGTGAAGTGGGCGGTGCCTGTGTGAAGTGGGCGGTGCCTGTGTGAAGTGGGTGGTGTCTGTGTGAAGTGGATGGTGTCTGTGTGAAGTGGGCGGTGCCTGTGTGAAGTGGGCGGTGCCTGTGTGAAGTGGGTGGTGCCTGTGTGAAGTGGGCGGTGCCTGTGTGAAGTGGGTGGTGCCTGTGTGAAGTGGGCGGTGCCTGTGTGAAGTGGGCGGTGTCTGTATGAAGTGGGTGGTGCCTGTGTGAAGTGGGCGGTGCCTGTGTGAAGTGGGGCGGTGTCTGTATGAAGTGGGTGGTGCCTGTGTGAAGTGGGCGGTGCCTGTGTGAAGTGGGTGGTGCCTGTGTGAAGTGGGTGGTGCCTGTGTGAAGTGGGCGGTGTCTGTGTGAAGTGGGCGGTGCCTGTGTGAAGTGGGTGGTGCCTGTGTGAAGTGGGTGGTGCCTGTGTGAAGTGGGCGGTGCCTGTGTGAAGTGGGAGGTGCGTGTGAGTAGTGGGTGGTGCCTGTGTGAAGTGGGCGGTGTCTGTGTGATTGGGTGGTGCCTGTGTGAATTGGGAGGTGCTCGTGTGAAGTGGGTGGTGCCTGTGGTGAAGTGGGTGGTGCCTGTGTGAAGTGGGAGGTGCTCGTGTGAAGTGGGTGGTGCCTGTGTGAAGTGGGTGGTGCCTGTGTGAAGTGGGTGGTGCCTGTGTGAAGTGGGTGGTGCCTGTGTGAAGTGGGTGGTGCCTGTGTGAAGTGGGTGGTGCCTGTGTGAAGTGGGCGGTGTCTGTGTGAAGTGGGCGGTGCCTGTGTGAAGTGGGTGGTGCCTGTGTGAAGTGGGTGGTGCCTGTGTGAAGTGGGCGGTGCCTGTGTGAAGTGGGTGGTGCCTGTGTGAAGTGGGTGGTGCCTGTGTGAAGTGGGTGGTGTATGTGAAGTGGGCGGTGCCTGTGTGAAGTGGGTGGTGCCTGTGTGAAATGGGTGGTGCCTGTGTGAAGTGGGTGGTGCCTGTGTGAAGTGGGTGGTGCCTGTGTGAAGTGGGTGGTGCATGTGTGAAGTGGGCGGTGCCTGTGTGAAGTAGGTGGTGCCTGTGTGAAGTGGGTGGTGCCTGTGTGAAGTGGGTGGTGCCTGTGTGAAGTGGGCGTGCCTGTGTGAAGTGGGTGGTGCCTGTGTGAAGTGGGTGGTGCCTGTGTGAAGTGGGTGGTGCCTGTGTGAAGTGGGCGGTGCCTGTGTGAAGTAGGTGGGTGCCTGTGTGAAGTGGGTGGTGCCTGTGTGAAGTGGGTGTGTCTGTGTGAAGTGGGTGGCGCCTGTGTGAAGTGGGTGGTGCCTGTGTGAAGTGGGCGGTGCCTGTGTGAAGTAGGTGGTGCCTGTGTGAAGTGGGTGGTGCCTGTGTGAAGTGGGTGGTGCCTGTGTGAAGTGGGCGGTGCCTGTGTGAAGTGGGTGGTGTCTGTGTGAAGTGGGTGGTGCCTGTGTGAAGTGGGTGGTGCCTGTGAAGTGAGCGGTGCCTGTGTGAGGCCATACCGCCCTGCTATGAGCAGGCGTGCTCCGATCAGGAGCAGCAGCTGGACGTTGAGGCTGCTGTTGGTGGAGTCGTCCTCTCCCAGGAACACGGGGAGACTCTCGCTGTCTGTGACACAGACAAAGATCCCCCGTGAAAGCCTCCACAGACTGTTGGGGCAAGTGCAGTCAGCGAGCGCCCATGATTGGCCAAACACAACGCGAGAATCGGGGCGGTGTTGCCAGCGCCACGCCCGGCCGCCTTTGTCTCCCCAGTCGTGATGTGTACACACCACACCTTGTACTCATTAATGGCTGAGTCGCCCTAGAGGAGGGTCCAGGAACCGGTTCAAATATTCGTCACTGACGTGCGTGATCATTCTCTGCGCAGTGCGCTAACCACTGCGCCACCGCTCCCCTACCGACGCTCCTGCGTCTGCTACAAAATGCAAAGATCCCCCGTATAGCCTGCAACAGCCTGTTGGGGCAAGTGCTGTTAGCAAGCAGCGCCTATGAAGGCCGGCACGGCACACGAGGGGGTGGGTGGCCAACACCACGCCTTTGTCTCCCCATCGGCGATGTTCACACATAGCACCGTGTAACCGATTTGAGGCCGAGTCCACCTAGGCGAGGCCCAGAACCGATTCAAAGAATCGTCACCGGTGTTGGTGAGCGGGAATCGAACTCGAGTGGCCGGGTTCGTAGCCCAGCGTGCCGACCACTGCGCCACCGCTCCCCCTGCGACGCTTTTGTGTCTGCGACACACACCACACGCGCGCGCGTGCGTGCGCGCGTACCCCGGGGGTCAGCCGGGGTCAGGCTAAGTTGGGACACCACCCGCGTGCCAATTTGGGAACCGCTGACGCGACCGTTTGCGGAGCGGCACGGAGACCCGGGCGTGCTTTCAGATCCCAGCATCGCCCCTGGAAATGTGCACAATTCCATTCATGAAATAGTTGGGGTCGAAACATCCCAATACAGGACCGCAGAGCGCGGGCAATTGTTAGTAGCGCGCGCCGGTTCTGGCTGCTGCCGTCCCGCCACTCATGTGTGGTTTCACTCTGTGGCTCTGTGCGAAAGCTGAGTGAGTGAGGCTCCTCGGGGTGAGTGAGGCTCGGGGTGAGTGAGGGGCGGGGTGAGTGAGGGGCGGGGTGAGTGAGGCTTTGGGTGAGTGGGGCTCGGGGTGAGTGAGGGGCGGGGTGAGTGAGTGTGGCTCGGGGTGAGTGAGGCTCGGGGTGAGTGAGGGGCGGGGTGAGTGAGGCTCTGGGTGAGTGAGGGGCGGGGTGAGTGAGGGGCGGGGTGAGTGAGGCTCTGGGTGAGTGAGGCTCGGGGTGAGTGAGGGGCGGGGTGAGTGAGGGGCGGGGTGAGTGAGTGAGGCTCGGGGTGAGTGAGGGGCGGGGTGAGTGAGGGGCGGGGTGAGTGAGGCTCGGGGTGAGTGAGGCTCTGGGTGAGTGAGGGGCGGGGTGAGTGAGGGGCGGGGTGAGTGAGGCTCTGGGTGAGTGAGGGGCGGGGTGAGTGAGGCTCTGGGTGAGTGAGGGGCGGGGTGAGTGAGGGGCGGGGTGAGTGAGGCTCTGGGTGAGTGAGGCTCTGGGTGAGTGGGGCTCGGGTGAGTGAGGCGCGGTGTGAGTGAGTGAGGCTCTGGGTGAGTGAGGCTCGGGGTGAGTGAGGGGCGGGGTGAGTGAGTGAGGCGAGGGGTGAGATGGGGTGAGCATGCCTCACCTCTGCCGACAGTGATGGTGATGGGGTCGACGTCGGCAGGGAACGCGTGGAGAGCGCGGGAGACGGCGAGCAGCAGCACCAGCAGGCAGAGAGAAGGGGCCGCCATGCTGACCAACATCACCGCCCCCACACCATCAACATCGTTAACATCAACACAGCATTACCACAACACACACACACCTCATTACCATGCAGACGTCACTGCAACATCATCACAACATTCGCGAATATCACCACGTACAACATCAACACAACATCAACACAACATCACGACCGCACAAACAGCATCACATCACCATAATATCCCCTGACATTACCACACATCAGTACATTATCACCATCACAACATCGCCACATCAACATCCCCCAACATCAACACACACACAGATAGGCACATCGACCACTGGGACATCAACATCACCTCAACATGAACACAGAAACATCACCCAACATCACCCAACATCACCACGCGCACATCGACCACTGATATACCAACATCACCTCAACATCAACACATAAACATCACCTCAACATCACCCAACATCGCCACGCGCACATCCGCACATGGGCCACTGGGACATCAACATCACCCCAACATCAACACAGAAACATCACCCAACATCACCACGCGCACATCGGCCACTGGGACATCAACATCACCCCAACATCAACACAGAAACATCACCCAACATCACCCAACATCACCACGCGCACATCGACCACTGGGGCATCAGCATTCCAGCCTCGCCTTGGGCGCCTCCCGCTGTTTGCTCTGTGAAATTACTTATCGACTATGGGGTGAGCGGTGAGGGAAGGGGTGAGGGGTGAGGGGAGGGTGAATGTTGATAGGGTGAGGGGGTGAGGGTGAGTGAAAGGGTGAATGTTGAAAGGGTGAGGGGTGAGTGAAGGGGGTGGAATTTGAGAGGGTGAGGGAGTGAGTGAATGTTAAGAGGGTGACGAGGTGAGGGGTGATGGAAGGGGAGAATGCTGAGAGGGTGACGAGGTGAGGGGTGATGGAAGGGGAGGATGCTGAGAGGGTGAGTGACGGGTGAGGGTTTAGGGGTTGAATGATGAGAGGGTGAGGAAGGGGTGAGTGTCGAAACAATGCCGACACTTGAGGAGCGCCAGAGACGACGAGACGAGAGACATTGGAGAGACAGAGACATTGGAGAGACAGAGACACAGAGTCAGAGGCACGGGACAGGGAGACAGGGATACGGCACATAGACACAGGGAGACAGTGACACGGAGAAACAGACACGAGACAGAGAAACAGGGATAGACACAGGGAGACAGGGGAGAGACAGGGGATAGACAAAAGGAGACAGACACGAGACAGAGAAACAGGGGAGAGACACAGGGAGACAGACACGAGACAGAGAGACAGGGGAGAGACAGAGAGACAGAGACACGAGGAGCTCAAGGCACAGGGAGGCAGTGACACAGAGAGACAGACACGGAGAGACAGAGAGACAGACACGAGACAGAGAGACAGGGGAGAGACAGGGGAGAGACACAGGGAGACAGGACAGAGAGACAGACACGGGACAGAGAGACGGGAAGACAGAGACACGGAGAGCTCAAGACACAGGGAGGCAGTGACACAGAGAGACAGACACGGAGAGACAGAGAGACAGACACGAGACAGAGAGACAGGGGAGAGGCAGGGAGACAGGACAGAGAGACAGACACGAGACAGAGACACAGGGGGAGACAGAGACACGGAGAGCTCAAGACACAAGGAGGCAGACGCAGGCTCCCGGTTCCCACCGATTCACCTGGGCTCGCGAAGTCGCAGACACGGAGCGTCGACAGATGCGGGGAGAGAGGAGATGAGGGGAGATGAGGGGAGATGGGGGGAGATGGGGGGAGATGAGGGGAGATGGGGGGGAGATGAGGGGAGAGAGGATAGGAGGAGATGGCGAGGAGGATTGTTATGAGGAGGTGGAGATGAGATCGCGGAGAGTGGAGCCGCATTCGAGTGACGGCAGCGGCTGCACGGTGCAGCTCCCCCCACAGCCCCCCCCCCCACTGCCCCCCCCAATCCTGACTCCCCTCCCCCTCGTCCCCCCAATCCCGACTCTCCCCCCTCCCCTCTGACCCCCCACCACGGGATGAGCGGCTCCGCCCCGAGATGAGCTCCACGCGTCCGCGGAGGGGATTTGGGAGAGGAGGGGGAGGGGGGGTGAAAGGAGGAGCGGGGGGGGGGTGATGACGGGGGAGTGAGAGACAGGGGGGGAGGGGGTGGTAGGGGATGGAGGGGGGAGGGAACCATCTGCAGCATCAGAGAGAGGGAGCAGGTGCAGAGATGAGACCTGGGTTGTACGGGTGCGTGTGTGTGTGCGCGTGCGTGTGAAGGGAGGTGCTCGCTAACACCACTTGCCCCAACAGTCTGTCCAGGCTATACGGTGAATCTTTGTCTTTTGTGTGTGAGGGGAGCGGTGGTGCAGTGGTTAGCGCTACGTTGCGCTACGAACCCGGCGGCCTGAGTTCGATTCTCGCTCACGGCCACCAACACCGGTGATGATTATCTTATCTGAACCGGTTCTGGGCCTCCCCAAGGTCAACTCAGCCTCGAATGAGTACCTGTTGCAATGTGTAGGTGTAGCCACTCGGGATACAAAGGTGGTCGGGCGTGGTGCTAGCCACCCACCCTATCATGTGCCGTGCCTTTATTGCCCCCACAGTCTGTGAAGGCTTCACGGGGGAACCTTGTCTTTGTGTGTCTGGGTGTGCGTCTGGGGTGTGTGTCTGGGGTGTGTGTATGGCGGGGGTGGGGAGTGTTGGGATGTGCGTGTGTGTGTATTGTGTGTGTATTGTGTGTGTTTTGTGCACACACACAACACCACAACTACCACTCACCACGAACACACACGCCAGTCGCACCACTCACCACCGTCATACCACGGCCACCACCGCCACCACCGCAAACACCCACACACACCACAATCACTCACGCAAAAGCCACCAGTCGCCACGAAATGACGTCTCCAATGGGCTTGTACCAGGCTAGGTGCACTTTGAAGCCACGTGAAGTGTGGAAGGCTCGCTGCTGACTGGAATGACTGTGTCCAGTTTGTTGTCTTTCTCTCGCATCTCAATTAGCACGGTTTGCTACGTACGGAGTGAAAGAAGTTAAACACACATACATATATAACTGTGTTTCCCCAATGTGCCAACTCACTGCGTTTTATCCGCACGGCGCTCAGCTCGTTGTTGTGAGCGTCACTCCTCCGCCATCCGTTGTTGCTGGAGGGCGACTGCCTCCAACAGCAGCGTCCTTCACGAGCCTCCTGTCCAGAGGTCGATCTTGACAACCGGCTGGTACCAGTCACCGGCAAAACCAATAAGCTCCACATCCTCACGGACCGCATCAGCCCATCGCTTCTCGAGCCCGTGCCACGCCCGTTTAGCCCCCTCTGCCATCCGGCTGAACAGAAGCTGCTTGGCCATGCGGTGGCTGAGCCAGCCAACGCAGCCTTGCCTGCTGGAGGAGATCACTGATGGGGCTGCGTCCAGAGCCTTTAAGGATCTGTGAGCTCCTCACACTGTAATCCAGTCTGGTTCAACCCAGCATGGATCGTAGGCAGGGCCAGCTTGAATATTTCAAACCCGCAGCAGATGTTCCTATAAATGGGTCCAAGTTTTGCAAGCATAGAGAAGGGAGGGCATAACTTTGGTTTGGGAAGAACCTGAGGATTCGTGTGGAGCGAGAAACAAGGAAGCATTAGCACAGCGTCACGCAGCCGATTAAAATATGTCGCTACGGTAATTCGGAGCGAGACCTCTGCTGCCAAACTGGAGCTGGTAACGAGCACGCTGACGAGGTCAAGGGTCGGCAACCAAAAAAAACATTTTTTTTTTCGAATTCGGTAACAAACAAAAAATCAACCCTCGATATTTCAAGAGCCGCAGTGCACCGTGTGGCGAATACGAGACGACGCATCCTCAATAACAACATCACGGCGCGGTCCTCGAAGAGCCGCATTCAACTCCGGACCTGCAGGTTGCCGAGACCCTGGCCTAGGTATTGGAACTCCTCCACTCCCTCCGCAATGACTCGTGGAGGGATGAGTGGGTGGAGTGTTCGATGACACAACGTACCCAGGCAAGGGGCTGTGTGTGTGTGCGTGGGGCTGATGGTGAGGCCCCAACCTCTTATGGTGGTAGCACGGTCCAGAGTCAGCAATAGTGTCTCCAACTCATTCTCAAAGTGAGCAGATATTTCCAGACGTGATAGATCAATAGGAAGCCATCCCTTGACCGCATCCGCACAATCCATCAGCCTTGTTCTAAAGTAAAATTCCACTGGTACAGCCATTTACTTCATGCACACACAGACAAAGATCCCCCGTATAACCTACACAAGGCTGCTGGGGCAAGTGCTGTTAGCGAGCACCTATGAAGGCCGGTACGACACACGAGAGGGTGGGTGGCCGGCACCACGCCCGGTCGTCTTTGTCTCTCGAATGAAGATGTTTACACACCAGTTTCATTTGATGCTGAGTCGACCCAGGGGAGGACCGGTTCAGATAATCGTCAATGGAGTTGGTCGTGAGCGTGAATCGAACTCGGGTTCGTAGCGCAGTGCGCTAACCACGACACTACTGCGCACACAAAGATCCCCCGTATAGCCTACACAGGCTGCTGGGGCAAGTGCTGTTAGCGAGCACCTATGAAGGCCGGCACGGCACACGAGGGGGTGGTGGCGAGAGCAGCATCGCCCTGCCCCGCTCCATTGGAGTCTCGGTATGGGACAGGCCCAGGTCAGGTTGCGATAGCACGTGCTCCTCATGTTGGCCGTGAGTGGGAATCGCCACCGATCGGCACTCGCGCACAAAGACAAAGATCCCCCGTATAGTGTTAACAGACAGTTGGGGGCAAGTCCTGTTAAACGAGCACCTATGAAGGTCGGAACGGCACTTAAGTCGGTGGTTGGGTGGCCAGCACCCCGCCCGACCCCCTTTGTCTCCCCACTACTGGTGTTTTACACAGCGCACCGCGTACTCATTTAAGGCTGAGTCGACCTAGGGGGGTGCCCATGACGGGTTCAGATCATCATCGTCGTCATCACTGGTGTTGGTGGCCGTGCGCGGGGAATCGAACTCGGGTCACTGGGTTCGTAGCGCAGTGCGCTGATCGCTGGCGCCACCGCTCCGCACTCGCGCGCGCACGCACGCGCACGTGCGCGCACCCATTTCGACCACACACGCACACTCTCAGCCCCTTGCCACTCATCTATCGATTGGTGCCTCCGTGAATTATTTACGCGAGGGGGGTAGGCTGAGTCCAAGGTGGGGGTTTGTGATGCAGACAGTGGGGGGCTCTGCCCCCCTCCCCACCCACCAGCCAGCGTGCACTCCCACACTACCTGAGCGAGCGTCTCCACTCCTTCAGGGCCCCCCACCCTCCGTGCCCCCTACCACCAGCACCGCCATCATTACCACCATCACCACTACCAACATGAGCACAGCCACCACCATCACCACTACCAACATGAGCACAGCCACCATCATCACCACTGCCACCAGCACCGCCATCATCACCACCATCACCACTACCACCATTACCACTACCACCATGATCACAGCCACCCCAATCATCACCACTGCCACCATCATCATCACAACCACCATCATCACCACTAGCACCACCACCATCATCACCACTACCACCATGATCAGCATCACTACCACAACCAGCACCGTCATCATCACCACTTGCACCAGCGCTACAAAATCACACCTCTTTGGTGTCGCTGTCTGTCTATTGTTATTATTATTATTGTTAAATATCTTCCGAAATGTTTCTTCCGACGTTTCAACGCAACTCAATCGGTATTTGTTGCACAGAAAATCCCGTGTAGCCAGTTACCCAGCTAGCTTCCGTGGCAAACGACCCCGCAGGCAGCCACTAACAACAATAACAACAACAATAACAACAACAACAGAGTCATCGTTGGGGTGGCGAGGAGTACAGACAGGATCCAGACACGAAACTCGTAAGTAGCGCTTATTACGTACGGTGCGAAAGAAGTCCAACATACATACGCACATAATATAGGTTTTTGGGTGGGATCGCGTTATTTATAAATGTGTCGTAACCTTCCACCACCCGACACGGCCAAACAGTAAAAAATGTGTCACGTTTTCAAAGGAGTGTTACGACACATTTATACATAACGCGATCTGACCCAAAAACCTACATTATGAATAATATTGATCGCGAAAGCCTACGTGTTAAATACATACGCACGTACATACAGTCGTGTTAATGGTAAGTAAGACGCAGTGTGTTACTCGACTGAGCACGACTGAACAGAAAGTCACAGAACCGAGACTTCACTCAACTGGGGCAGGGTCCCACACGGGCTGCTGTGTCTGCGCTGAGTGTAAAACACGACGACGGAGACGAACACGCAGCAGCAGCGAACAACGGCGGCGGTCACCGCACCGCGCGGCGCTTTCGGATGCGCTTCAGCGGCCGTCTGGAACGCTCTTCCTTTCGATGTGAGGAAGCCACAGGGAGATATGCGCTTTTACATCGTTATCATGATCTAGATTCGCAAATGCATATCTTGAGAACAGCTTTTAGTGTGTTTCGTTTTTGTTGCCCCTCCCCCCACACCTCCACGTACGGTGCGAAAGAGGTTCAACATACACGTACACACACATTGACGCTGCACACACATTGACGCCCCGCTACAGCCTCGCCAGGACAGCGCCCTCGCCGCTCGCCACCAGGGGTCGCTCCGGCCCTTGACTGCACCACTCGGCTGCCTGCCTGCCGAATGGGGAGCGCGCCGCGCTACGAATCCGATTCCCATTCACGGCCAACACCGGCGACGATTATCTGAACCGGTCCTGGGCCTCTCCGCTTCGTCGATGAGTACCTGATGCGGTGTGTGAACATCGCCACTGGGGGAGACAAAGGCGGTCGGGCGTGGTGCTGGCCACCCACCCACTCGTGTGCCGTGCTGGCCTTCATAGGTGCTGCTCGCTAACAGCACTTGCCCCAACAGTCTGTTAAGGCTACACGGGGGTCTTTGTCTTTTGTTGTATTTTGTGCACGCGCGAGTGTGGTGAATGTTTTGTGGCGTGGTTAACAATGCCCGGCCTGGATTTTCACAATGAACATAATCGTGTCGGGTCTTCTGATAGATCATTTTCGCAGAGCCCGGACAGAACCGCCAGCTGAAATTAAACCTTTTGTGGATCTATACAATGCCATGCCTCTTCCGAAATTCAACTACATTTTTATTTTATTTTACCAGGTAAGGCCCACTCAGCTATATAGCTTGTTTTTCAGAAGCGACCTGGTTATCACAAATGACGGCTCAACGAAGCGTGGTTTATCACGCGGACATTTAAAACAGTCAAATAATCTAAACGCGTAATGTTGATTCTAAATGTGAGGGAAAACCCAAATATACAGCAGCAGGCGTCAGGGTCGGGATCGAACCCTCCACCTCCTTCATACCAGGCGAGGTAGTTAACATCTCCTAGCCACCGTGGCACCCGTCTGTCATTGCGTGATATTTTCATTTCCCCTCGACCGTCGTCTGGAACGTCATTCCATGGTTTCAAGACAAGACTCAAAAACGTGCGACATTTGTGCGCTATGAAGAAAAACACATCAACAGCTCCTAAAGAACTGCATTGCAATTGGGCCTCTCGTGTCAGGTCATTGTGAGCGAATGCGGCCGAATAACGGCGACATTGTCGTTAGAACCATTAGACAACGCTGCTCCAACGTTGCATGTTTAGGGGTCATCCATTTAGTACGTACGCATGGAGGGGGCAGGGGGGGGGGGGGGTTAACCCAAATACGTTCGCTTGCGTATGGGGGTCTACTGACAATGTACGCATAGGAAACTGGGGGGGGGGGGTGTGAAGCCTCGATAATAATTTGTCTACATTAGCCTTCAAATGAGTTAGATAGTCCGGCGGTGGACTATCTGTTTTCTTAAACACGTTAACATTATTAATCCTTGATCGTTTCTGCGTGGATTAAATATCGGTCGTTATATAAGATTCGGGGGGGGGGGGGTGCGTCAGGCGTACGTACGCAGTTGGGGGAGGGGTGTAAAAAGTCCGCGTGCGTACAGGGAGGGGGAAAAAGGTCAAGTTTTGACAGATTTTTGCCGACCTACTCAATGGATGGCCCCTTACTGGGCGTTGGTGACGATTTTGCGCTGCTCATGCTGATGCTGCTGCTGATGATGCTGCTGCTGATGATGCTGCTGCTAATTATGGTGAAACCGGTCCACAGTTCTCGATCCCTGCATCGCTGCTGCTGCTCCTGCCGCTGCCATTCGGTCACAGGTTGATGGCGACCTCAAACAAGAGGTCCAACTACAACGCACTTGCTATCAGGAGCTGTTGATGGGGTTTTGCATCCAACGTGCAAAGGCTGCGTGGTCTTGTCGCGCGACTTCGAGTCTTGCTCGAAACCCTGCGGGCTTTCTTGAAGGAGGTTCTCGTCATGTACAGATCTGAACGGCGAAATCCCCCCGCAGACGTCCGTGCTGACGACTACCCCCCGCCCCCGATTCAATTCCAGGCGTAAGCCCTGCCTGATGAGGCTCAAGTAGTTTATTGTTCCATTGGAACCTCATTTGCCAGTAAAATATGATAATTGTTTTTTTACTCTTCTATCTGGCAACAAAACTGACACTTTTTTTACAAGGAGTCATGTTTACATAGACCACAATACCTGCAGTCATAATGCAAACAAAAAACATAACTCTGATAATGTATGCACTGTCCTTGAAGTTGATTGGTCCACACCCGAGACAGCTTTCCTTAGAGCCTAGTCTCATCTGGTCCAACCCATGTGAGACTAGGCTCTAAGGAAAGCTGTCTCGGGTGTGGACCAACACAAAAACAATTATCATAGTTTATTGTTGAACCAGGGTGTGAACTCAAGTGGAGACATGATAGGAGTCTCATTTTCAAGAGTGACTCCGTTAATTGAGTGGGTGGGTGAGTTGATTCAAGAGCCGAATGGCTCACAGGGCTATACAAATAAATGAAACTGAAAACTGAAGTTGAGTTGGTGAGTTCAAGTTACAAGCAGTCTATTCTTTAACCCGTTGTGAACTCAAGATGTGGGGGAATGCTGCACAAAGGTAAATCAACGTTACAGAACGAATTGCGTGGAGCGTGAGACGGCTCCCATAGATGAATGTTAACCCGATCTCGGCACAATTACAAAATGAAGTTACAGAAACATTCACCATTTGTCGAGTGCGACGATTGTACGAATGTGTAGACAGAGGGTTATGGACTAGTCAAATGGGCAATGTTAGTCTGGGAAATGTTAGTCCATAGGCAGTGTCAGTCTATGGGCAATGTAGCCTATGGCAGTGTTAGTCTATGGGCAGTTAGTCTGGGCAACATGTTAGCCTATGGGCAATATTAGTCTGGGCAATGTTATTCTGGGCAATGTCAGTCTATGGGCAGTGTTAGTCTGGGCAATGTCAGTCTATGGGCAGTGTTAGTCTATGGGCAGTGTTAGTCTATGGACAGTGTTAGTCTATGAAAAATGCTAGTTTATGTGCAATGTTAATATATGGGCAGTGTAAGTCAATGGAAAATGCAGGTCTCTGGTGACTATTGTTTGAACATGTAAACAGACACGGGATTATACGATGTCAATTGTAAGTGAAGTTATAAATAACAGACAGTTTATTGTACAGTCATGCAACTCAGTTTCTTTAACGACCGCCTACTACCGAACGTAGACGGTGCGTATGCTGCTGCTGATGATGATGTCGTGGTTATAATGCTGCTGATGATGCTGATGATGTCATGGTTAGAATTCTGCTGATGTTCATGGTGCTGATGATGATGTGGTCGTTATAATGCTGCTGATGATGCTGATGATGTCATGGTTAGAATTCTGCTGATGTTCATGGTGCTGATGATGATGTCGTCGTTATAATGCTGCTGATGATGATCATGATGATGGTGCAGATGATGATGTTATGGCTATAATGCTGCTGATGGTGACGTTGGTGGTGATGTTATGATTATAAATCTGCTGATGATGATGATGGTCGTGGTGCTGCTACTGATGACGATGCTAGTGCCGATCACGGTCTTTAGGATCGGTCGAGAGACACGGGGGGAGAGAGAGAGGAGGTGAGGAGAGGAGGAGGTGAAGGGAGAGAGGAGGTGAGGGGAGGAGGAGGTGAGGGGAGGAGGAGGTGAGGGGAGGAGGAGGTGAGGGGAGAGAGGAGGTGATGGGGAAGGGAGGAGGTGAGGGGTGGAGGAGGTGAGGGAGGGGAGGAGGAGGTGAGGAGAGAGAGGAGGTGAGGGGAGGAGGAGGTGAGGGGAGAGAGGAGGTGAGGGGAGGAGGAGGTGAGGGGAGGAGGAGATGGGATGATGATGAGGAGAAAGCCTCTTAGGCCTCCTCACCCCGTTACCCTCCTCGCACCCGTTACCCTCCTCACCCAACCACCCTGTTACCTCTGCGCCCCATAACCCTCACCTCGTTTACCCTGTTAACAGCCCCCTCCGCCCACCACCCCCGTTACCACCTACCCCCCCCACGGCACTTTCTCGCACCGGGGTCCCGAGGGTCACCGCTTTGCCTGGCAACTGCCACCTTGCGTAGGTGCGCGTGGTGTGGTACACGTGTTGTTTGTGTACCCGTGTCTGTGTGTGTGGACCGTTTGTGTGTGTATACCCATGTTGTGTATACCCATGTGTGTGTACTTGTGTGTGTGTGTGTACCCGTGTGTGTGTACCCGGTGTGTGGTGTGTGCCCGTTTGTGTACCCGTGTGTGTTTGTACCCGTGTGTGTATGTACCCGGGTGTGTGTGTAACCCGTTGTGTTGTGTGTACCCGTTTGTGTACCCGTGTGTGTTGGTGGTACCCATGTGTGTGTGTGTACCCATGTGGTGTCTACCCTGTCTGTGTGTGTGTTACCCATGTGTGTGTACCCAGGTGTGTGTACCCATGTGCGTGTGTACCTGTGTGTGTGTGTGTACCTGTGTGTCTGTGTGTGTACCCGTGTGTGTGTGTGTACCCGTGTGTGTCTACCCGTGTCTGTGTGTGTAGTGTAGTGTGACGCCCTGCGCTACAAACCCAGCGACACTAGTTCGATTCCCGCTCACGGCCAACACCAATGACGATTATCTGAACCGGTCCTGGGCCTTCCCTAGGTCGACTCAGCCTCAAATGAGTACCTGGTGCGGTGTGTAAACATCGTCACTGGGGAGACAAAGGCGGGCCGGGCGTGGTGCTGGCCACCCACCCCCTCGTGTGCCGCGGTGGCCGTCATCGGTGCTACCCTAAAGCACTTGCCCCTACAGTCTGTTAAGGCTACACGGGGGATCTTTGCCTCTGTTAGCGCGCACACCAGACACACGCAGACACACGCAGACACACAGAAACGCAGACACGCACAGACACACGCACAGACACCACAGACACACAACACACACAGACACACACACAGACACACAGACACACACACACAGACACACAGACACACACACACAGACACCTGCGCGTGCTCACCTGCGCGTGGGTGAGCACGCGTGAACGTCTCTGCTCCTCCCAGGGCATCCTACTCAGCCCCCCCCCCGCCCCCACACTCACTCGGGTTAGAACGCAGCGGGAGACGGGAGGACGCGAGGGAGAGACGCGAGGAGGGAGATTTGCAGGAGACGGCAGTCGCCGCTGTCAGAGCCGGCGTCTCCTCCGCCTCCACGACAGCCGTTACCCCTGACGTTACCCCCTGACGTTACAGTGATCTCTCTCCCGTTACCTCTCTCGTTACCCCCCCCTCCCTCACGGCCCCGCCCCCTCACCTCCCAGACGAAGCTTCCCTCCCCTTCACCACCAAGGTCACTGCCGGCATCGCGGCGCGCGCAGGGGGCGCGCATCTTCCTCCTCCTCGCCCCCCCATCTCCTGCTCCCCCTCTCTTCCTCTCTTCTCTCACTCTCCATCAATTCCTCTTCCCTCCACTACCTCCTCCATTCCTACACCTTCTCCCTCTTACCCTCCTCACCCCCACCTCCTCCTCCTCCCCCCCACCTCCTCCTCCCCCCCCACCTCCTCCTCCCCCCCACCTCCTCCTCCCCCCCACCTCCTCCTCCTCCCTCCCACCTCCTCCTCCTCCCCCCCACCTCCTCCCCCCCCCCGGATTCCCAGAGCTGGAGGCGGGGAGTGATGGCGTCTCTCCCCCTCCCCCTCAAGGCTCCAAAGGCCCAGATCTGCTGCTGCTGGATGCAGGTGAGAAACACCTGCTCAACACAGACTCACAGAGAGACCCATATACTCACAGAGAGACCCATATACTCACAGAGAGACCTATAACACTCACAGAGAGACCTATAGACTCACAAAGAGACCCATAGACTCACAACGAGACCCATATACTCACAGAGAGACCCATATACTCACAGAGAGACCCATATACTCACAGAGAGACCTGTAGAGTCACAGATAGACCCATAGACTCACAACGAGACCCATAGACTCACAGAGAGACCCATATCCTCACAGAAAACCCCATATACTCAGAGAGACCTATATACTCACAAAGATACCCGTAGACCTCGCAGAAAGACCTGTAGATTCACAGAGAAAATTAAATAATACGTAGAAATCTATAGATTAAAATAGATGAATAGGCCCACATCTCAATTTCTCACCCATCCACCATCACCCCCACTCCACTCACCCCTTCACCATCACCCCACTCCTCACCCCTTCAACCATCACCCCACTCCCCTCACCCCTTCACCATCACCCCACTCCCCTCACCCCTTCACCATCACCCCACTCCCTCACCCCTTCACCATCACCCCACTCCCCACTCCCTCACCCCTTCACCATCACCCCACTTCCTCATCCCAATCCCTCACTTGCTTAGGCATTCATTTCTGACTCGATATTTTCCGGAACCCTGCTAGGCTGACTTGGAGAAGGGATTATGGCATAAGGCACTACCACTGGAGTATAGGGCACGACTCTTCATACACATTCCTCTATGATCGTATTCTGTATTAGGGGCCGTCCATAAATGACGTCACGCACCTAGGGGGGGGGTCAGACATTTGTGACGTGTGACGAGGGGGGGGGGAGGGGTTTGAGAAATGTGACATCACATCAAAATGCGCAACTTTAAATAAATTTAGACAACACGTTCTACTTAATTAAATATACTTTTTAATAAATGTTTTTTCCTACAACATCAGAGTGCAGCGCCACGTTAAATACGCACTACAATGACTATAGTTTAAAGCGATTTGAAGCATTTTTTTGGGGGGGGGGGGAAATCGCGTGACGTCATTTATGGACGGCCCCTTAATCCCATAATTAATCAAACAGGATTATAAATATGGACTTGCAACCCGCACTGCTTTTTTATTTTAGTGTGTTAGTTTGTTGTCCTTCCCCCGCACCTCCGATTAGCGCGGTTGGCTACGTACGGTGCGAAAGAAGTTCAACCCACACACGTCATTTGGACGCAGCCAAAGGAGAAGAGGAAGAAGACGCAGGAGAGATATTTCTTTGGTTTTTGACTTTGACCCAAATAGTTCGAGAACCGCATCACAGGCAGAGCTACTTGTACACAAACACAGCAGCGGGTAAACAGCAAGATGACAACAACAACAACAACACATTATGACTTAAATAAACAAAATAGTGATGGAATAAAGTGCGTCTATTTAAAAAAAATCCTGCATTTAGTTATTCTTTAACAGTACAGTTTGACTGTTGTACATTTTGTCGTCACCAATACATTCCATAGCCACACATTCCCTGCCGTATTTAATAAATTGTCGTGACGTTAAATGATGTTTAAGGTTAAAGTTTTGTTTTGGGGTTGTTGTTAAACGGGGGGAAGCCAAAGAGGCGCAGGTTGCCGACCCCTGGAAGTGACCCTGCGTCCCCCCCCCCCCCCCTGCTGCCTGCTGCTGTAGGCGTCGCTACGCACCTCCCTGCTGCTGCTACTGCTGCTGCTGGCGGGCACCTCGCTCGCCCTGCAGTGCCCCCCCGCGCTGCGACTGCCCCCCGACCTCGGGGGGCTCCGTGCTGTGCGCGCGCCGCCGCCTCCTCGCCGTGCCCGGGTCCGCGCCGGGGTCGGCGCGCTCCCTGGACCTGTCGCGCAACCACGTGGCGCGCCTGGGCGCCGGGGACCTCGCGGCCTGGGCGGCCCTGGAGGAGCTAGACCTGAGCGAGAACGCGCTGGGCGCGCTGGAGCCGGGCTCCTTCGCGGGGCTGGGCGCCCTGCGCTCCCTGTCGCTGCGCTGTAACCGCATCGCGGTGCTCCCGAGCGGAGCCTTCGCGGCTCTCGGCGCCCTGCGGCGGCTGGACCTGAGCGGCAACCGCATGCGCGCCGTGCCGCGCGGCGCCTTCTCGGGTCTGGGCGCCCTGGGCAGCTCGATTTGTCCGAGAACTCGCTGCTGTGGGTGTCACAGGGCGCCTTCGAGGCCTGGGCGCCCTGCGCTCGCTGTCGCTGCGCCGCGCGGGGCTGCGCGCCCTGCCGAGCGGCGCCCTCGCCCGGCTGCCCGCGCTGTCCGAGCTGGACGCGTCGGGCAACTCCCTGCGCGCGCTGGGACCTCGCTGCCTGCGGGGGGTCCCGCGCCTGCGCGTGCTGCGGCTGTCGGGCGCGGGGCTACGGGCGCGTGGAGCCGGGCGCCCTGCGCGGCCTCCCTGCGCTCCGCGACCTCGACCTCTCGGAGAACGCCCTGGACTCCCTGCCCGAGCGCGCCGGCGCCCCGCTCGCCCTGCGTGCCCTGCGCCTCGACGGCAACCCCATCGCGTGCGACTGCCGCCTCCTCTGGCTGCGCACCCGGCCGAGTCCCGAGGCGCTGCTGGGGGGCGGCGAGGGCCCCCCCTGCGCGGCGCCCCCCGAGGCGCGGGGCGCGCGGGCTGCTGAGCGCCCCGCTGCGGTGCAGGGCGCCGCGCGTGAGGCTGCGCGCGGGGCCCGTGGCGGTGCGCGCGGGGGGCGCCGTGCGCATCCCGTGCAGCGCGAGAGGGGACCCGCCCCCCAGGCCTCGCGTGGAGGGACCCCGGGGCCGCTGGTACGAGCACGAGGGGGATGAGGACGATGAGGGGGGTGAACGGCAGGGGGAGCAGGGGGAGAAGGGGGAGGCAGGAGAGCAGGGCGAGGAATGGCGGGGAGGAGGAGGAGGATAAGGAGGAGGAGGATGAGAAGAAGGAGGAAGAGGATGGGGAAGAGGGGACGAGAGAGCCAATAGCGAATGGAGAACAGGGAGACACTAGGGAGCAGAGAGGAGGTGGTGGTGATGAGGAGGGGGGGAAGCAGGGGGATGGGAAGGGGGGTGAGCAGGAGGGTGATGATGATGATGATGACGATGATCGAGAGCGCGGGCCCCGGCTCCGCGTGCTGCGGGACGGCTCGCTGCCTCCTCGTGTCGGCGCGCGCCGCGCGGGACCGCGGCTCGTACACGTGCGTGGCCTCCAGCGCCGCGGGCCGCCACCTCCGCGCGGTGCCCCTCGTCGTGTCGGGGCCCGGGGGGGTCCCGCCGCCGTCCCTCTCCGACCCCTCCGACTCCTCGGACCTTTGGGACCCAGCGGACCCCTGGGACGCCGTCGATCCCGCAGACTCCGAGAGCTTCAACGCGACGGGGACGCGCGGGGAGGCGCGCGAGCCCGCCGGGACCCCGCTGACCCCGCTGACCCCTTGCTGCTGGTGTCCGCGGGGCTGGGGGGCCTCACCTTCCTCGGCGTTGTGATTCTCTGCCTCCTGGTCCTCGCCGCGGGAACGCGGAGTTGGGGCCACAAGAGGAGGAGGAGGACGAGGCAGCGAACGGAGCTCGAGTACGGGGGGACCCGCAGATCGAGGGGGGGGTCCCAGGAGCCCCAGCCGGGCCCCCCCTCGTCACTTCGTCATGAGGATGATGTGAGCTTCCTAACAACGGTGGCACTAGGTAGGCTAAAACCAAGTACGAGTGTAGGGCCCCAATTAGCTCAAGGGGATTTGGTTTTATGAAATGTAGAAGCGCTTCAATGATCAGATGAAATTCTAATTAATATTAACACATCAAGATAATCAACATAAACAGCGAATTAATCTCTCCTCTGTATCATGTCTGCATCCTTCCTCTCATTTCACTCCATCCCTGTCTCGCCTGGATCTCCCCTCATCTCGCTACAGCTCTATCTCTTCTCTACATCTATTCTGCCCCCCCCCTCCACAACACCGACGAGATGGGAATAACAAATACAGAAGACTAAGCACACGGTTTTCTTTTAAAATGGTCTAACTTTTCAATTTAATTATTCATGTTAATATTTCGCCAGAATATTCTTAAAATCCGAGAAAAAAATAAACCTCACAATGCATATTATCTTGGCATTATTTTATGAGATTAAACAACGCAGATTACTCGCAGTGCTCCGTGTACAGGATGATTGTGAGAAGAGTATACACATCACAGCTGTTGCATTTATTTCCGTTGCGGAGCAACCAGCGGGTTCTTTCCTCGTAATGTCACCAATCGTAGACGACGTGGAGCTGCATCGCATCCGTGCTGCACGTGACCATCCCGGCGTCTTTGTGCGCTCACCGCAACACCACGTGCCACCACCGTTGTCGTCATCACTCGTTCGCCATAGCTCTGTGGTCGATGTCTCCGTGAAATTCGTTCGCAATTGCCTCATCAGTAGCTGTAGCACGTCGTCAAAGTGTTGTGTGTAAATCAACGGTCGACGTCACTTCAAACAAATCCGACCGCAGTCCTGTTCGTAAGCCAGTGGATTCGTAGCTTGGGAGAGGGCGGGGTGGGGGAGAAGGACTTTAATCGAGCAGTGGATTGGCCGATTACGATGGTGAGCAATAGCAACTCCCACACGTGTAGTGGCATTGCCTTTGATCCTGTACGTGTAACAATCAGTGTAGTTCAGCAGCATTGTTTTGTTGTGGGTTTCCAGGTGGCTCCACGGGGCCTCTTTTTACAATCTTTTTTTTTTATCAGAGCACTGATCAGTTGTTGTGGAGTACAGTGAGTCCTCGTTGAACGCGATAGATGCGTTTCTGAAAAGTGCCACGTTAAGCGAAAAACGCGTTTAGCGAAAACCTTTCCCGATAAGTAATGTAGCGATAATGTTTGTGGCGAGATACGATGTGCTACACACAGTGAGGTGGCGGGCCAAATAACTCAGGGCACGCCACCACGTGATTGCTCAGCCGTGCAGCTCTAGAAAGTAGTTCGTAATCGACCGCTCAGAAACCCCGTTATAACGGACACGTTCCGCGTTATAATGGTCGCGTTCTGCCTTATAACCGGCGCGTTCTGCGTTATAACCGGCGCGTTCTGCGTTATAACCGGCGCGTTTCGCGTTATAACGGGCGCTTTCCACGTTGTGCGAAAAGTGTTCCCAAATGGAAGAACTGCGTTGTAGCGAACACGCGTTGTGCAACCACGTGTTGAGCGAGGGCTTAACTACGTAACTGTGTACCCTACACGATAGCTATGAGGTTTGTTCATGCTTAAGTTGCCAACAGACGTGATTGATTTCACGTTAACTATACGGGCCCACGCTTTGGGCAACCGCCAATGTTGTACAGTACTGGCGCTATGCTCCAACGTCTTTGCTCCCTGCGCCTTCACCAACAAGCCGGCACGGTGTAGTATGGTCAAATAACCGCCATGACACCGCACGTGAGTGGGGAGTGGTTTGGAGGCCTCTCATCCAGCAGTGGAGTGACGAAATAAAACAGCCGTGTGCCCTTATTCTTTCGTTGTACATATGAGTTGTTTATTTAAATCTCTTGTGTATTTTTACTGTACCCCCTTTCTAGAGATAATTTATTTTAAATAAACGTTTATTATTATTATCACGTGTTACCGACAAGACTTTTATCTGTGAGTCAACGTGGGTGAGGGGGGTGGGGAGTTTGAATCTCCCGCCGGGGCGTGACGTCATCACGAGAACTCTCCTCTCTCCGTGACGTCACGCGCGGGTCACGTGAGGCCGAGCTCACCGATGGCGATGGAGGAGGCGGCGCGGCTGGAGGAGCCGGGACTTGCGGTGGAGACCTCGGAATCGGTGAGGTTCGGGGGCCCCGGGGGCGAGCTGGGGGACGTGGGGTCCCGGCATGCGAACGCCCCCCCCCTAGGGGAAGCGCGAGGCCGGAGGCGTCAGGGGGACGCGGGGCCTCGCCGCTGCGTGAGCGGAGCTTCAACGGGGGGCCTAGTGCAGGCTTTATACGGCTTTCCTGAACTGCGGCCCCCGGCAGCCCTGCAGCGATTTGGGGCGGGGTTGCTCTCAGCACGAGACGCTCTTCGGCCTCCCCGAACCCCATGTGTGTTCGTGTCCCCGTGTCCACGATACTCTCTGTCTCCCCCTGTCCCCTCTCTGTCTCCCCGTGTCTCACCCGTCCTCTCCTATCACCGTACGCCCCCCCCCCCCTCTCCCCGTGTTCTCCAGGACTCGAGCGATGCGAGCAGCACGGACAGCGGCAGGGATGTGGCGGACGGGGCGACCACGACCTCGTCCCCGGCGACCCTGGGCACCGGTGAGTGAGGGCAGCCCGCAGTGGTTCACCGGGTCACGAGGTCGCCGGCTCACGGCTGCCATCTCTCCACCCACCCAGTGTCACTGACAAACAGATGATGCTGGATAATGACGGTGGTGGTAATCATGACAACGGTGGTGGTGTTGCTGACGATCACGGTAACAAATCACAGCTGGTCACCGGCACACTGCCCCCCCACCACGCCCCCTCGTCGTCATGATTACATCGCGAAAGTGAAGAGGTCACGGTGGAGGGTTACCATGCCACACAGGTGACCAGGTCACTGGGCCCCCTCACCCCTCACCCACACCCCACACCCCTTCCGTAGCAGCAGACAAACAGCGCGATCGGGAGCGTGAGGGGGCGCGTCGGGGAGAGGGCAGCCCCGTGAGCCAGCAGCCCAAGAAGGGGGCGCGCACGCGGCTCGGTGCGCCCAGCAAGGGCTACGCCTCGCTGGAGCAGAGGCCCGACGAGAAACCCCCTGGTGGCCATCGACCTCCGACAGGTGCCGATCTTTTGCTTCCAGCTCGCACGCGCGCGCATGTACAGCTCGCGCAAACACACACGTACGGCTCGCACCTCACACGTGCACACACGTACTGCTCGCATCGCGCACACACATACAGCCTGCATGCACGCAAGTACAGCTTGCGCACACCCACTTACAGCTCGTACACACGGACGCGCTTCAGGATCGCAGCTAACACACGCAAGTCAAGCTCACACACAGACTCAGCTCACGCACACGTACAGCCACACACACACGTACAGCCCACACACACGAACAGCTCACACACATGTACAGCCACCACACACACGTACAGCCCACACACACGAACAGCTCACACACAGTACAGCCACACACACGTACAGCCCACACACACACGTACAGCCACACACACAACGTACAGGCCTGCACACACACGAACAGCCTGCACACACGAACAGCTCGCACACACGTATAGCCACACACACAGTACAGCCCACACACACACGTACAGCCCACACACACGAACAGCTCACACACACGTACAGCCACACACACACGTACAGCCCACACACACGAACAGCTCACACACATGTACAGCCACACACACATGTACAGCCCACACACACACGTACAGCCACACACACACGTACAGCCCACACACACGAACAGCCTGCACACACGAACGAGCTCGCACACACGTACAGCCACACACACACGTACAGCCCACACGCACGAACAGCTCACACACTTACAAACACTCTCAGTCTCAGCCCACAGATACGCACAAGCTCAAAGCTCACACATACAGTTCACAGCTCATACAGACACAGGCTCATGCATACTTCCAGTGCACACACACTCAAGCTCACACTCACTCAGACTCACAGATTACACACGCATATTGCACACCTCACACAGACTCAAGCAAGCACACCACAGCTCAGAGAACACATACAGACACAAGCTCACACACTCAAACTTACAGATCATACACACGGGGCACGGAGTAGGTGTTTGTGACGAGGTGTGACAAGGTGTGCTGTGAGGAGATGGTGTTCAATAAAGTAGTAAGAGGTGCTCTGTGTAGCAAGCAGGTATTAAAGAGGTACTGTGTGTGGTTCGTACATGTTGGTAGTAGTGAGGAGGTGCTGAGTAGGTGTTGCGTGTGGTGAGGTGGTGGCTCGTGACGAGGTGTTGTTCTGTGTTCACAGCGAGGATGAGATGACGCTTTCGCGCTACTCCTCGTCGGGATATTCTTCTGCAGAGGTGAGACCCCTCCCCCCGGAGCCCCCGTAACCCCTGACCCATGGCGCCCTCACGATCCCTGTGTGCCACATTGCATTGCGCTAGAAATCCGTTCCCTCGTCACCATCAATGCTAAAGATGACAAAAATGTTAATGTTAATGATGCTGGTGATTATGACGGTGATGATAAACAATGTTCATGATGCTGGTGATAATGATGGTGATAATGATTATTAATATTATGATGATGATAATGGTGGTGATGGTGACGATTACGGCGACGGATGAGGGGACCCATCTGTTCTAGATTTGAAGCTTTCGTGACTGCAAGGATTCATATTCTTAGGTTTTTTCGGTAAAGCCACGTAGGTAAAAAATTAAAATTAATAAAAGTAAAATAAAATAAAAATAAATAAAAATCACGACGTTTCGGAGGCAACACAAGCTTCCGTCTTCAGCAGCAAGCGTGCTGTGACGGTTCCACCTGAAGACGGAAGCTTGTGTTGCCTCCAAAACGTGGTGATTTTTATTTTATTTTACTTTTATCAATTTTAATTTTTTACCTACGTGACTTTACCGAAAAAACCTAAGAATATGGGACCCATCTGTTTTTGTAGCAAATCAACCAGGACCTGAACCGGCAGCTGCTGAAGGACGGGTACCGTCTGGACGAGGTCCCAGACGACGAGGACTTGGACCTCATCCCCCCCAAACCCATGAGCCCCGCGTGCGTCTGCTGCCAGCTCGCGTCTCCCTCCACCACGTGCAATGTGCAGTAGGGCTTGGGACGCAAACACCATCAATACCACCACCACCACAACGACCGTCCTAATACTAACAGCACCACCACCACGACACTGGTGTTGCCAGCTCGTGTCCCACACCGCCACTTGTAACTTGCAGTAGGGGCGGCACCTAAACTACTACTACCACCGCTACCAATACCCAGACACAACCGCCGCGATCAATACCATTACCAATACCAGCACAAACGCCGTGATCAATACAAACACCAATAAGACCAAATACCACAAGCACTGATATCACAACAACCACCATCTCAGCCACCACCAGTCCCTCGCATCAACACAACCACTGCACTCAACACCAGCACCACAACTGCCAACAGCTATGTCACACGCGCAATAAATACCAGAACTCCTACCAACCACCACCACCACCACAGTGTTGCTGCTAGCATTGGGGTGCATAATGCTGGTATTGGGTGTTCCGCTTGATGGGTGGTGATGGTGATTATATAGATGGTGATGATAGTGATGGTGATGAAGCGCTTGATGATGGTGGTAGGTGGCGATGGTAATGATGATGATGATTGCGCTCACATAGCGGTGAAGCTGGAGATGATTATACACCTGTTCATGATGGTAATTAGTGATGAAACTTGAAGATGAGGATGGCGATGAAGTTGGTGGTTTTGACGGTGGGGCGAGGGAGCTGCCGTCACTGGTGATATGGTGATGTAGATGGTGATGTGCTAGTGCCTCTGTCTTGTGCTCCCTCACTCGCTAGACATTTTAAACTGACGATTATGGTGAGGCTGCTGATGATACTGATGCTGAGGATGGTGGTGGTGCTGATGGTGATGGTGCTGCTGTGTTATGAAGACTGTTGGGATGAAATTGCTCTGATGTTGATATTGAGAATGTTGGTGATGGTAATGTTGATAAGCCTGCTGGTGGTTGTGATGATGGTGGAAATAATGGTGGTGATAGTGATGATGATGAATTCTGAAGCTGCTGCTGCAGATAACGATGGCAAGGAATACGATTATATTCACGATGGGGGTGTTGGTTACATTTTAGCTGATCGCGATGGTATTGATAATGGCGATGTTGAGAGTGACGATCATAATGTTGATGGCAGTGGTAATTATGATGATGATGATAATAGTATGTTGAGGATGAGGCTTGTGCCCGGTTGACATCATTCCGTGCCTGCTCCGCGCCAGGCTTTGGGATTCTAAAATTTTAAAACTCTCTCCGTCTGGGTGATGGAGGCATTGCTCGCTTCCCCCACGACCCCTCCCCCCCCACAGACCCTCACCTTTCGGGACCCCCCACCCCCCAAAGTTCACCCTAAACTCCGGGCATCTCATATGACGCCCTATGAAGCAAATGCCAATGATTCACACCAGTGAAAATGTTTGATTTCATACAAATATGAGCACAGGGTTTACCCGCCGCTGACTCCAGCCAGCGGAGCTGCCATCTAGCCCCATCCATTGCAGGCCCACGGCCTATAGCGCCTCTGGTATTGCCAGGCCGTCTACCATTCAAGCGCCAGCGGACTGAACCCCCGCTCAGCCTGACGAGCTCCTCAGGTCACAGGCGATCGATAGGATTCCACGGGGGCATGCGGAGCGGTAGCGCAGCAGTTGGTGCATGCACCGTGTGAGCCAGGCGGGGCTGAGTTCGCGTTCCACCACGGTCACATCAGTGGCGAGGGATCTCAGAAATCGGTGCTTGCCAACTCCGCACTGCCCAGAGTGGTGAAGTACGTCGCTTCACAAAATCCACATGGCCGACTATGGTATGGGGCACGCCTTTAATCCATTGGTGGATTTAAAGTGGCTGGGATGGTTACAATGACCAGGCGGTGAAGTGGGACCAGGGCCCTCTGGGTGTGGTGGGGGTTCTGGCAGAGGGAGGGGGGTGGGCGGTGGGCTTGGGTCTGAGGGGGGCGGTGGGGGGTTTGGGGGCCGTCCCCCCTCCCCCACTGTTCGGTCCGCCCCACATTTCAGTGTCACTTTTTCGAGGCCACGTGGCTCTTTTTAATTGATAATTAGCGCTATTTATTTATTTATTTGTGTCTGACTTTGCATGATGATGATGCTGATGCTGCTGCGTCAGCGATTTGCACTATGAGTTGCGTCCGGTGTATGTTATTTTGAGGGTGGTGTTGGGGGGGAGTTGGTCAAGGAGAGGGGGATGGAGCGGGGGGCTATCAGCCCCGCTCCTCAACCCCCCCCCCCACCCCCTCTTTGTTTTCGTGCCCACGTCGCGGCGTCACGTGACCCCTGCTCGTTCTGATTGCGATGGTGTGAGAGGAAGGCGACTGCTCTGCTGATGCTGATGTATCCGTGGTTGGTCACTGCAGACAATAAAATTCGCTATCGCCGCGCGAGCGACAGCTCCCACCGCCCCCGTGACCGGCGTGAGTCGTGGTGCCGCCGGGGACCCTCCCGCTAGGTCGGCTTCGACGCAAACGAATCGGCGCTCACAAACACTGCCTGTTGTCGCTGGGGTGGGGTTGGGGTCTCAAGCCCGCCACGTGACTCGTGTCCACGACTGTAGGGGCTTGTGGGGGGGGGGGCACTGGAATAGGGGGGTGTGGGGGTTGGAGGCACTGCGTGGTGAAGGGGATACTGAGGTGGGGGTCTTGTGAAGAGTGGGGGCGAGGTGGGTCGAGGTGAGACCCCTGATAGCACACGTGTTCGACGAAGAGAGAAGCCCCTCCCCAGTGCGCACCCCTCCCCTCTCCTCCCTCCTCTCCTACCCCTCCCCCCTACTCCCCCTCCCCTCTCTCCTCCCCCCTACTCCCCCTCCCCTCCTCCCTTTCTCCGCCCCCGCACATCGGTAGAATGTTAATGTACGATTGTTTATGTCCGATGAAGAAGGGCCGTTGCCCGAAACGTTGCCCATTTTATATATACAGTATATTGTTTTCCTTTTTAAGGCCACACAGCAGGGCTGTGATGGTCGAACGTGTTGAGTTTGACCTATTAACATGAGAATGGCGCCAGTGCCAAACGAGGTGGTGTGTAGGGGGCGGGCTGGGGGAGGGGCGGGGCTGGGAGAGGGGGGCGGGGCGCCTACACGCGAGTACACGCCTCGTGATCACAATAGCATCATCGCCACTACTGTCACAATCACTGCCATCACCATGGTCACAATCGGCATCACTCACCACAACCGTGTAGGCACCACATTCAGTAATATCACCAACACCATCATCACCACACTGCCCCGCCCCCGATCCTGATTTGTCTGGATCTCCTCCGCGTTCTCCGATTTCCTCCCATTGCTAAAAAAAACCGCAAACACTTAACTGCTATTGACCAAAACATCCCATTGCTGGTACAACTCTCTGTAAATCACTCGGTCTGGATCACATGCAGCAGCAGCAGCAGCAACGTGGCATCCGACTACGAAAACTTGGCAAGACCCTCCTGGAGAAGAGTCCTGAGTAGTCGGCGAGGCTTTCCTGGTGAGCGGGAAAGGACAAAGGGGTTCCGGGACGGAAGTCCTCCAAGAGAGACGCACAGGGCACGGCTCAAGATGAGCGGCGTGAAGGAAGGAGGAGGGGGGGGGAAGGAATGGCCTGGCCAAGATGTCGAAGATGAGAGGGGAGGGAAGAGAGAAGGAATGAGCGAGCAGAAGTGAGCTGCACGGAGCAGCGGCTGTTTTCACAGGGGGCGGGGATCGGGGAGGGATTCAGAGTGGGGGTGGCTACACACAGACACGTGGTTTACGCGAAGCGTCGGCTGATGTAGATTACCGTCGTCGTCACAATTGTCATCACCATCACCACCATCCATCATTCATATCATCCTTATCACACCACCACCATCATCAGGTTGCAGTTGATGTTGATATAACTGGGTTTGTTTTACAATTAACGATCGCCTAATTTATCACATTTATAACCAGTCTATTTGCTAATTAACCCATTAGCTCATTATCACATCCTTAATATCATAACATCATCAATCGCCTCATTGCTCACATCATCAGCTATACCTGGTTAACAGTTACCTAATTAATCACAATAACCCCCGGCACGTGAAGCATCACATGGCAACGCAATCACATTCATTGATTTATGATAACGGCGTCATCGATCGCGTCATTACAATCATGCACCTCGTTAATTATCGTGCCTGCGGTGACGTCACTGGCGCTCATCGTGATCGCAAAAAGAGTCGCGCCTCGTCTCGGCCCGAGTGACCGCGCTCCAGTGACGTCACGGAAGGCCATAGCCTCGAGCAAAGCACCGGAGCTGGAACAGATCAGCAAAGACTCCAGTCCAGTGTTTGTTTTAGTCCAGCTGGAGTCAAATCCAGATACTCCTAGTCCAGATAAAGTCGAGTCC
>NW_026891404.1:0-30033 GCF_015708825.2 Lethenteron reissneri
GGACTCGACTTTATCTGGACTAGGAGTATCTGGATTTGACTCCAGCTGGACTAAAACAAACACTGGACTGGAGTCTTTGCTGATCTGTTCCAGCTCCGGTGCTTTGCTCGAGGCTATGGCCTTCCGTGACGTCACTGGAGCGCGGTCACTCGGGCCGAGACGAGGCGCGACTCTTTTTGCGATCACGATGAGCGCCAGTGACGTCACCGCAGGCACGATAATTAACGAGGTGCATGATTGTAATGACGCGATCGATGACGCCGTTATCATAAATCAATGAATGTGATTGCGTTGCCATGTGATGCTTCACGTGCCGGGGGTTATTGTGATTAATTAGGTAACTGTTAACCAGGTATAGCTGATGATGTGAGCAATGAGGCGATTGATGATGTTATGATATTAAGGATGTGATAATGAGCTAATGGGTTAATTAGCAAATAGACTGGTTATAAATGTGATAAATTAGGCGATCGTTAATTGTAAAACAAACCCAGTTATATCAACATCAACTGCAACCTGATGATGGTGGTGGTGTGATAAGGATGATATGAATGATGGATGGTGGTGATGGTGATGACAATTGTGACGACGACGGTAATCTACATCAGCCGACGCTTCGCGTAAACCACGTGTCTGTGTGTAGCCACCCCCACTCTGAATCCCTCCCCGATCCCCGCCCCCTGTGAAAACAGCCGCTGCTCCGTGCAGCTCACTTCTGCTCGCTCATTCCTTCTCTCTTCCCTCCCCTCTCATCTTCGACATCTTGGCCAGGCCATTCCTTCCCCCCCCCTCCTCCTTCCTTCACGCCGCTCATCTTGAGCCGTGCCCTGTGCGTCTCTCTTGGAGGACTTCCGTCCCGGAACCCCTTTGTCCTTTCCCGCTCACCAGGAAAGCCTCGCCGACTACTCAGGACTCTTCTCCAGGAGGGTCTTGCCAAGTTTTCGTAGTCGGATGCCACGTTGCTGCTGCTGCTGCTGCATGTGATCCAGACCGAGTGATTTACAGAGAGTTGTACCAGCAATGGGATGTTTTGGTCAATAGCAGTTAAGTGTTTGCGGTTTTTTTTAGCAATGGGAGGAAATCGGAGAACGCGGAGGAGATCCAGACAAATCAGGATCGGGGGCGGGGCAGTGTGGTGATGATGGTGTTGGTGATATTACTGAATGTGGTGCCTACACGGTTGTGGTGAGTGATGCCGATTGTGACCATGGTGATGGCAGTGATTGTGACAGTAGTGGCGATGATGCTATTGTGATCACGAGGCGTGTACTCGCGTGTAGGCGCCCCGCCCCCCTCTCCCAGCCCCGCCCCTCCCCCAGCCCGCCCCCTACACACCACCTCGTTTGGCACTGGCGCCATTCTCATGTTAATAGGTCAAACTCAACACGTTCGACCATCACAGCCCTGCTGTGTGGCCTTAAAAAGGAAAACAATATACTGTATATATAAAATGGGCAACGTTTCGGGCAACGGCCCTTCTTCATCGGACATAAACAATCGTACATTAACATTCTACCGATGTGCGGGGGCGGAGAAAGGGAGGAGGGGAGGGGGAGTAGGGGGGAGGAGAGAGGGGAGGGGGAGTAGGGGGGAGGGGTAGGAGAGGAGGGAGGAGAGGGGAGGGGTGCGCACTGGGGAGGGGCTTCTCTCTTCGTCGAACACGTGTGCTATCAGGGGTCTCACCTCGACCCACCTCGCCCCCACTCTTCACAAGACCCCCACCTCAGTATCCCCTTCACCACGCAGTGCCTCCAACCCCCACACCCCCCTATTCCAGTGCCCCCCCCCCCACAAGCCCCTACAGTCGTGGACACGAGTCACGTGGCGGGCTTGAGACCCCAACCCCACCCCAGCGACAACAGGCAGTGTTTGTGAGCGCCGATTCGTTTGCGTCGAAGCCGACCTAGCGGGAGGGTCCCCGGCGGCACCACGACTCACGCCGGTCACGGGGGCGGTGGGAGCTGTCGCTCGCGCGGCGATAGCGAATTTTATTGTCTGCAGTGACCAACCACGGATACATCAGCATCAGCAGAGCAGTCGCCTTCCTCTCACACCATCGCAATCAGAACGAGCAGGGGTCACGTGACGCCGCGACGTGGGCACGAAAACAAAGAGGGGGTGGGGGGGGGGGTTGAGGAGCGGGGCTGATAGCCCCCCGCTCCATCCCCCTCTCCTTGACCAACTCCCCCCCAACACCACCCTCAAAATAACATACACCGGACGCAACTCATAGTGCAAATCGCTGACGCAGCAGCATCAGCATCATCATCATGCAAAGTCAGACACAAATAAATAAATAAATAGCGCTAATTATCAATTAAAAAGAGCCACGTGGCCTCGAAAAAGTGACACTGAAATGTGGGGCGGACCGAACAGTGGGGGAGGGGGGACGGCCCCCAAACCCCCCACCGCCCCCCTCAGACCCAAGCCCACCGCCCACCCCCTCCCTCTGCCAGAACCCCCACCACCACCCAGAGGGCCCTGGTCCCACTTCACCGCCTGGTCATTGTAACCATCCCAGCCACTTTAAATCCACCAATGGATTAAAGGCGGCCCCATACCATAGTCGGCCATGTGGATTTTGTGAAGCGACGTACTTCACCACTCTGGGCAGTGCGAGTTGGCAAAGCACCGATTTCTGAGATCCCTCGCCACTGATGTGAGCCGTGGTGAACGCGAACTCAGCCCCGCCTGGCTCACACGGTGCAGTGCACCAACTGCTGCGCTACCGCTCCGCATGCCCCCGTGGAATCCTATCGATCGCCTGTGACCTGAGGAGCTCGTCAGGCTGAGCGGGGGTTCAGTCCGCTTGGCGCTTGAATGGTAGACGGCCTGGCAATACCAGAGGCGCTATAGGCGTGGGCCTGCAATGGATGGGGCTAGATGGCAGCTCCGCTGGCTGGAGTCAGCGGCGGTAAACCCTGTGCTCATATTTGTATGAAATCAACATTTTCACTGGGTGAATCATTGGCATTTGCTTCATAGGGCGTCATATGAGATGCCCGGAGTTTAGGGTGAACTTTGGGGGGGGGGGGGTCCCGAAAGGTGAGGGTCTGTGGGGGGGGAGGGGTCGTGGGGGAAGCGAGCAATGCCTCCATCACCAGACGGAGAGAGTTTTAAAATTTTAGAATCCAAAGCCTGGCGCGGAGCAGGCACGGAATGATGTCAACCGGGCACCAAGCCTCATCCTCAACATCACTATTATCATCATCATCATAATTACCACTGCCATCAACATTATGATCGTCACTCTCAACATCGCCATTATCAATACCATCGCGATCAGCTAAAATGTAACCAACACCACCATCGTGAATATAATCGTATTCCTTGCCATCGTTATCTGCAGCAGCAGCTTCAGAATTCATCATCATCACTATCACCACCATTATTTCCACCATCATCACAACCACCAGCAGGCTTATCAACATTACCATCACCAACATTCTCAATATCAACATCATGAGCAATTTCATCCCAACAGTCTTCATAACAACAGCAGCACCATCACCATCAGCACCACCACCATCCTCATCATCAGTATCAGCAGCAGCCTCACCATAATCGTCAGTTTAAAATGTCTAGCGAGTGAGGAGCACAAGACAGAGGCACTAGCACATCACCATCTACATCACCATATCACCAGTGACTGGCAGCTCCCTCGCCCCACCGTCAAACCCACCAACTTCATCGCCATCCTCATCTTCAAGTTTCATCACTAATTACCATCATGAACAAGGTGTATAATCATCTCCAGCTTCACGCTATGTGAGCGCAATCATCATCATCATCATTACCATCGCCACCTACACCATCATCAGCGCTTCATCACCATCACTATCATCACCATCTATATAATCACCATCACCACCCATCAAGCGGAACACCCAATACCAGCATTATGCACCCCAATGCTAGCAGCAACACTGTGGTGGTGGTGGTGGTTGGTAGGAGTTCTGGTATTTATTGCGCGTGTGACATAGCTGTTGGCAGTTGTGGTGCTGGTGTTGAGTGCAGTGGTTGTGTTGATGCGAGGGACTGGTGGTGGCTGAGATGGTGGTTGTTGTGATATCAGTGCTTGTGGTATTTGGTCTTATTGGTGTTTGTATTGATCACGGCGTTTGTGCTGGTATTGGTAATGGTATTGATCGCGGCGGTTTGTGTCTGGGTATTGGTAGCGGTGGTAGTAGTAGTTTAGGTGCCGCCCCTACTGCAAGTTACAAGTGGCGGTGTGGGACACGAGCTGGCAACACCAGTGTCGTGGTGGTGGTGCTGTTAGTATTAGGACGGTCGTTGTGGTGGTGGTGGTATTGATGGTGTTTGCGTCCCAAGCCCTACTGCACATTGCACGTGGTGGAGGGAGACGCGAGCTGGCAGCAGACGCACGCGGGCTCATGGGTTTGGGGGGGGATGAGGTCCAAGTCCTCGTCGTCTGGGACCTCGTCCAGACGGTACCCGTCCTTCAGCAGCTGCCGGTTCAGGTCCTGGTTGATTTGCTACAAAAACAGATGGGTCCCATATTCTTAGGTTTTTTCGGTAAAGTCACGTAGGTAAAAAATTAAAATTGATAAAAGTAAAATAAAATAAAAATCACCACGTTTTGGAGGCAACACAAGCTTCCGTCTTCAGTGGAACCGTCACAGCACGCTGCTGCTGAAGACGGAAGCTTGTGTTGCCTCCGAAACGTCGTGATTTTTATTTTATTTTTATTTTATTTTACTTTTATTAATTTAAATTTTTTACCTACGTGACTTTACCGAAAAAACCTAAGAATATGAATCCTTGCAGTCACGAAAGCTTCAAATCTAGAACAGATGGGTCCCCTCATCCGTCGCCGTAATCGTCACCATCACCACCATTATCATCATCATAATATTAATAATCATTATCACCATCATTATCACCAGCATCATGAACATTGTTTATCATCACCGTCATAATCACCAGCATCATTAACATTAACATTTTTGTCATCTTTAGCATTGATGGTGACGAGGGAACGGATTTCTAGCGCAATGCAATGTGGCACACAGGGATCGTGAGGGCGCCATGGGTCAGGGGTTACGGGGGCTCCGGGGGGAGGGGTCTCACCTCTGCAGAAGAATATCCCGACGAGGAGTAGCGCGAAAGCGTCATCTCATCCTCGCTGTGAACACAGAACAACACCTCGTCACGAGCCACCACCTCACCACACGCAACACCTACTCAGCACCTCCTCACTACTACCAACATGTACGAACCACACACAGTACCTCTTTAATACCTGCTTGCTACACAGAGCACCTCTTACTACTTTATTGAACACCATCTCCTCACAGCACACCTTGTCACACCTCGTCACAAACACCTACTCCGTGCCCCGTGTGTATGATCTGTAAGTTTGAGTGTGTGAGCTTGTGTCTGTATGTGTTCTCTGAGCTGTGGTGTGCTTGCTTGAGTCTGTGTGAGGTGTGCAATATGCGTGTGTAATCTGTGAGTCTGAGTGAGTGTGAGCTTGAGTGTGTGTGGTTGCACTGGAAGTATGCATGAGCCTGTGTCTGTATGAGCTGTGAACTGTATGTGTGAGCTTTGAGCTTGTGCGTATCTGTGGGCTGAGACTGAGAGTGTTTGTAAGTGTGTGAGCTGTTCGTGCGTGTGGGCTGTACGTGTGTGTGTGGCTGTACGTGTGTGCGAGCTGTTCGTGTGTGCAGGCTGTTCGTGTGTGTGGGCTGTACGTGTGTGTGTGGCTGTACGTGTGTGTGTGGGCTGTACATGTGTGTGTGGCTGTACATGTGTGTGAGCTGTTCGTGTGTGTGGGCTGTACGTGTGTGTGTGGCTGTACGTGTGTGTGAGCTGTTCGTGTGTGTGGGCTGTACGTGTGTGTGTGGGCTGTACGTGTGTGTGTGGCTATACGTGTGTGCGAGCTGTTCGTGTGTGCAGGCTGTTCGTGTGTGTGCAGGCTGTACGTGTGTGTGTGGCTGTACGTGTGTGTGTGGGCTGTACGTGTGTGTGTGGCTGTACGTGTGTGTGAGCTGTTCGTGTGTGTGGGCTGTACGTGTGTGTGTGGCTGTACGTGTGTGTGAGCTGTTCGTGTGTGTGGCTGTACGTGTGTGTGTGGCTGTACGTGTGCGTGAGCTGAGTCTGTGTGTGAGCTGACTGCGTGTGTTAGCTGCGATCCTGAAGCGCGTCCGTGTGTACGAGCTGTAAGTGGGTGTGCGCAAGCTGTACTTGCGTGCATGCAGGCTGTATGTGTGTGCGCGTGCGAGCAGTACGTGTGTGCACGTGTGAGTGCGAGCCGTACGTGTGTGTTTGCGCGAGCTGTACATGCGCGCGCGTGCGAGCTGGGAAGCAAAAGATCGGCACCTGTCGGAGTCGATGGCCACCAGGGGTTTCTCTTCGGGGCCTCTGCTCCAGCGAGGCGTAGCCCTTGCTGGGCGCACCGAGCCGCGTGCGCGCCCCCTTCTGGGCTGCTGGCTCACGGGGGCTGCCCTCTCCCCGACGCGCCCCCTCACGCTCCCGATCGCGCTGTTTGTCTGCTGCTACGGAAGGGGTGTGGGGTGTGGGGTGAGGGGTGAGGGGGCCCAGTGACCTGGTCACCTGTGTGGCATGGTAACCCTCCACCGTGACCTCTTCACTTTCGCGATGTAATCATGACGACGAGGGGGCGTGGTGGGGGGGCAGTGTGCCGGGTGACCAGCTGTGATTTGTTACCGTGATCGTCAGCAACACCACCACCGTTGTCATGATTACCACCACCGTCATTATCCAGCATCATCTGTTTGTCAGTGACACTGGGTGGGTGGAGAGATGGCAGCCGTGAGCCGGCGACCTCGTGACCCGGTGAACCACTGCGGGCTGCCCTCACTCACCGGTGCCCAGGGTCGCCGGGGACGAGGTCGTGGTCGCCCCGTCCGCCACATCCCTGCCGCTGTCCGTGCTGCTCGCATCGCTCGAGTCCTGGAGAACACGGGGAGAGGGGGGGGGGGGGCGTACGGTGATAGGAGAGGACGGGTGAGACACGGGGAGACAGAGAGGGGGACAGGGGGAGACAGAGAGTATCGTGGACACGGGGACACGAACACACATGGGGTTCGGGGAGGCCGAAGAGCGTCTCGTGCTGAGAGCAACCCCGCCCCAAATCGCTGCAGGGCTGCCGGGGGCCGCAGTTCAGGAAAGCCGTATAAAGCCTGCACTAGGCCCCCCGTTGAAGCTCCGCTCACGCAGCGGCGAGGCCCCGCGTCCCCCTGACGCCTCCGGCCTCGCGCTTCCCCTAGGGGGGGGGGCGTTCGCATGCCGGGACCCCACGTCCCCCAGCTCGCCCCCGGGGCCCCCGAACCTCACCGATTCCGAGGTCTCCACCGCAAGTCCCGGCTCCTCCAGCCGCGCCGCCTCCTCCATCGCCATCGGTGAGCTCGGCCTCACGTGACCGCGCGGTGACGTCACGGAGAGAGAGAGTTCTCGTGATGACGTCACGCCCCGGCGGGAGATTCAAACTCCCCACCCCCTCACCCACGTTGACTCACAGATAAAAGTCTGTCGGTAACACGTGATAATAATAATATAACGTTTATTTAAATAAATTATCTCTATGACAAGGGGGTACAGTAAAAATACAACAAGAGATTTAAATAAACAACTCATATGTACAACGAAAGAATAAGGGCACACGGCTGTTTTTATTGTCACTCCACTGCTGGATGAGAGGCCTCCAAACTCCCACTCACGTGCGGTGTCATGGCGGTTATTTGACCATACTACACCGTGCCGGCTTGTTGGTGAAGGCGCAGGGAGCAAAGACGTTGGAGCATAGCGCAGTACTGTACAACATTGGCGGTTGCCCAAAGCGTGGGCCCGTATAGTTAACGTGAAATCAATCACGTCTGTTGGCACTTAAGCATGAACAAACCTCATAGCTATCGTGTAGGGTACACAGTTACGTAGTTAAGCCCTCGCTCAACACGTGGTTGCACAACGCGTGTTCGCTACAACGCAGTTCTTCCATTTGGGAACACTTTTCGCACAACGTGGAAAGCGCCCGTTATAACGCGAAACGCGCCGGTTATAACGCAGAACGCGCCGGTTATAACGCAGAACGCGCCGGTTATAAGGCAGAACGCGACCATTATAACGCGGAACGTGTCCGTTATAACGGGGTTTCTGAGCGGTCGATTACGAACTACTTTCTAGAGCTGCACGGCTGAGCAATCACGTGGTGGCGTGCCCTGAGTTATTTGGCCCGCCACCTCACTGTGTGTAGCACATCGTATCTCGCCACAAACATTATCGCTACATTACTTATCGGGAAAGGTTTTCGCTAAACGCGTTTTTCGCTTAACGTGGCACTTTTCAGAAACGCATCTATCGCGTTCAACGAGGACTCACTGTACTCCACAACAACTGATCAGTGCTCTGATAAAAAAAAAAAGATTGTAAAAAGAGGGCCCCGTGGAGCCACCTGGAAACCCACAACAAAACAATGCTGCTGACTACACTATTGTTACACGTACAGGATCAAAGGCAATGCCACTACACGTGTGGGAGTTGCTATTGCTCACCATCGTAATCGGCCAATCCACTGCTCGATTAAAGTCCTTCTCCCCCACCCCCGCCCTCTCCCAAGCTACGAATCCACCTGGCTTACGAACAGGACTGCGGTCGGATTTGTTTGAAGTGACGTCGACGTTGATTTACACACAACACTTTGACGACGTTGCTACAGCTACTGATGAGGCAATTGCGAACGAATTTCACGGAGACATCGACCACAGAGCTATGGCGAACGAGTGATGACGACAACGGTGGTGGCACGTGGTGTTGCGGTGAGCGCACAAAGACGCCGGGATGGTCACGTGCAGCACGGATGCGATGCAGCTCCACGTCGTCTACGATTGGTGACATTACGAGGAAAGAACCCGCTGGTGCTCCGCAACGGAAATAAATGCAACAGCTGTGATGTGTATACTCTTCTCACAATCATCCTGTACACGGAGCACTGCGAGTAATCTGCGTTGTTTAATCTCATAAAATAATGCCAAGATAATATGCATTGTGAGGTTTATTTTTTCTCGGATTTTAAGAATATTCTGGCGAAATATTAACATGAATAATTAAATTGAAAAGTTAGACCATTTTAAAAGAAAACCGTGTGCTTAGTCTTCTGTATTGTTATTCCATCTCGTCGGTGTTGTGGAGGGGGGGGGCAGAATAGATGTAGAGAAGAGATAGAGCTGTAGCGAGATGAGGGGAGATCCAGGCGAGACAGGGATGGAGTGAAATGAGAGGAAGGATGCAGACATGATACAGAGGAGAGATTAATTCGCTGTTTATGTTGATTATCTTGATGTGTTAATATTAATTAGAATTTCATCTGATCATTGAAGCGCTTCTACATTTCATAAAACCAAATCCCCTTGAGCTAATTGGGGCCCTACACTCGTACTTGGTTTTAGCCTACCTAGTGCCACCGTTGTTAGGAAGCTCACATCATCCTCATGACGAAGTGACGAGGGGGGGCCCGGCTGGGGCTCCTGGGACCCCCCCTCGATCTGCGGGTCCCCCCGTACTCGAGCTCCGTTCGCTGCCTCGTCCTCCTCCTCCTCTTGTGGCCCCAACTCCGCGTTCCCGCGGCGAGGACCAGGAGGCAGAGAATCACAACGCCGAGGAAGGTGAGGCCCCCCAGCCCCGCGGACACCAGCAGCAAGGGGGTCAGCGGGGTCAGCGGGGTCCCGGCGGGCTCGCGCGCCTCCCCGCGCGTTCCCCGTCGCGTTGAAGCTCTCGGAGTCTGCGGGATCGACGGCGTCCCAGGGGTCCGCTGGGTCCCAAAGGTCCGAGGAGTCGGAGGGGTCGGAGAGGGACGGCGGCGGGACCCCCCCGGGCCCCGACACGACGAGGGGCAACCGCGCGGAGGTGGCGGCCCGCGGCGCTGGAGGCCACGCACGTGTACGAGCCGCGGTCCCGCGCGCGCGCCGACACGAGGAGCAGCGAGCCGTCCCGCAGCACGCGGAGCCGGGGCCCGCGCTCTCGATCATCGTCATCATCATCATCATCACCCTCCTGCTCACCCCCCTTCCCATCCCCCTGCTTCCCCCCCCTCCTCATCACCACCACCTCCTCTCTGCTCCCTAGTGTCTCCCCTGTTCTCCATTCGCTATTGGCTCTCTCGTCCCCTCTTCCCCATCCTCTTCCTCCTTCTTCTCATCCTCCTCCTCCTTATCCTCCTCCTCCTCCCCGCCATTCTCGCCCTGCTCTCCTGCCTCCCCCTTCTCCCCTGCTCCCCCTGCCGTTCACCCCCCTCATCGTCCTCATCCCCCTCGTGCTCGTACCAGCGGCCCCGGGGGTCCCTCCACGCGAGGCTGGGGGGCGGGTCCCCTCTCGCGCTGCACGGGATGCGCACGGCGCCCCCCCGCGCGCACCGCCACGGGCCCCGCGCGCAGCCTCACGCGCGGCGCCCTGCACCGCAGCGGGGCGCTCAGCAGCCGCGCGCCCCGCGCCTCGGGGGGCGCCGCGCAGGGGGGGCCCTCGCCGCCCCCCAGCAGCGCCTCGGGACTCGGCCGGGTGCGCAGCCAGAGGAGGCGGCAGTCGCACGCGATGGGGTTGCCGTCGAGGCGCAGGGCACGCAGGGCGAGCGGGGCGCCGGCGCGCTCGGGCAGGGAGTCCAGGGCGTTCTCCGAGAGGTCGAGGTCGCGGAGCGCAGGGAGGCCCGCGCAGGGCGCCCGGCTCCACGCGCCGTAGCCCCGCGCCCGACAGCCGCAGCACGCGCAGGCGCGGGACCCCCCGCAGGCAGCGAGGTCCCAGCGCGCGCAGGGAGTTGCCCGACGCGTCCAGCTCGGACAGCGCGGGCAGCCGGGCGAGGGCGCCGCTCGGCAGGGCGCGCAGCCCCGCGCGGCGCAGCGACAGCGAGCGCAGGGCGCCCAGGCCCTCGAAGGCGCCCTGTGACACCCACAGCAGCGAGTTCTCGGACAAATCGAGGCTGCCCAGGGCGCCCAGACCCGAGAAGGCGCCGCGCGGCACGGCGCGCATGCGGTTGCCGCTCAGGTCCAGCCGCCGCAGGGCGCCGAGAGCCGCGAAGGCTCCGCTCGGGAGCACCGCGATGCGGTTACAGCGCAGCGACAGGGAGCGCAGGGCGCCCAGCCCCGCGAAGGAGCCCGGCTCCAGCGCGCCCAGCGCGTTCTCGCTCAGGTCTAGCTCCTCCAGGGCCGCCCAGGCCGCGAGGTCCCCGGCGCCCAGGCGCGCCACGTGGTTGCGCGACAGGTCCAGGGAGCGCGCCGACCCCGGCGCGGACCCGGGCACGGCGAGGAGGCGGCGGCGCGCGCACAGCACGGAGCCCCCGAGGTCGGGGGGCAGTCGCAGCGCGGGGGGCACTGCAGGGCGAGCGAGGTGCCCGCCAGCAGCAGCAGTAGCAGCAGCAGGGAGGTGCGTAGCGACGCCTACAGCAGCAGGCAGCAGGGGGGGGGGGGGGGGACGCAGGGTCACTTCCAGGGGTCGGCAACCTGCGCCTCTTTGGCTTCCCCCGTTTAACAACAACCCCAAAACAAAACTTTAACCTTAAACATCATTTAACGTCACGACAATTTATTAAATACGGCAGGGAATGTGTGGCTATGGAATGTATTGGTGACGACAAAATGTACAACAGTCAAACTGTACTGTTAAAGAATAACTAAATGCAGGATTTTTTTTAAATAGACGCACTTTATTCCATCACTATTTTGTTTATTTAAGTCATAATGTGTTGTTGTTGTTGTTGTCATCTTGCTGTTTACCCGCTGCTGTGTTTGTGTACAAGTAGCTCTGCCTGTGATGCGGTTCTCGAACTATTTGGGTCAAAGTCAAAAACCAAAAGAAATATCTCTCCTGCGTCTTCTTCCTCTTCTCCTTTGGCTGCGTCCAAATGACGTGTGTGGGTTGAACTTCTTTCGCACCGTACGTAGCCAACCGCGCTAATCGGAGGTGCGGGGGAAGGACAACAAACTAACACACTAAAATAAAAAAGCAGTGCGGGTTGCAAGTCCATATTTATAATCCTGTTTGATTAATTATGGGATTAAGGGGCCGTCCATAAATGACGTCACGCGATTTCCCCCCCCCCCCAAAAAAAATGCTTCAAATCGCTTTAAACTATAGTCATTGTAGTGCGTATTTAACGTGGCGCTGCACTCTGATGTTGTAGGAAAAAACATTTATTAAAAAGTATATTTAATTAAGTAGAACGTGTTGTCTAAATTTATTTAAAGTTGCGCATTTTGATGTGATGTCACATTTCTCAAACCCCTCCCCCCCCCCTCGTCACACGTCACAAATGTCTGACCCCCCCCCTAGGTGCGTGACGTCATTTATGGACGGCCCCTAATACAGAATACGATCATAGAGGAATGTGTATGAAGAGTCGTGCCCTATACTCCAGTGGTAGTGCCTTATGCCATAATCCCTTCTCCAAGTCAGCCTAGCAGGGTTCCGGAAAATATCGAGTCAGAAATGAATGCCTAAGCAAGTGAGGGATTGGGATGAGGAAGTGGGGTGATGGTGAAGGGTGAGGGAGTGGGGAGTGGGGTGATGGTGAAGGGGTGAGGGAGTGGGGTGATGGTGAAGGGGTTGAGGGGAGTGGGGTGATGGTGAAGGGGTGAGGGGAGTGGGGTGATGGTGAAGGGGTGAGGGAGTGGGGTGATGGTGAAGGGGTGAGTGGAGTGGGGTGATGGTGGATGGGTGAGAAATTGAGATGTGGGCCTATTCATCTATTTTAATCTATAGATTTCTACGTATTATTTAATTTTCTCTGTGAATCTACAGGTCTTTCTGCGAGTCTACGGGTATCTTTGTGAGTATATAGGTCTCTCTGAGTATATGGGGTTTTCTGTGAGGATATGGGTCTCTCTGTGAGTCTATGGGTCTCGTTGTGAGTCTATGGGTCTATCTGTGACTCTACAGGTCTCTCTGTGAGTATATGGGTCTCTCTGTGAGTATATGGGTCTCTCTGTGAGTATATGGGTCTCGTGTGAGTCTATGGGTCTCTTTGTGAGTCTATAGTCTCTCTGTGAGTGTATAGGTCTCTCTGTGAGTATATGGGTCTCTCTGTGAGTATATGGGTCTCTCTGTGAGTCTGTGTGAGCAGGTGTTCTCACCTGCATCCAGCAGCAGCAGATCTGGGCCTTTGGAGCCTTGAGGGGGAGGGGGAGAGACGCCATCATCCCCGCCTCCAGCTCTGGGAATCCGGGGGGGGGGAGGAGGTGGGGGGGAGGAGGAGGAGGTGGGAGGGAGGAGGAGGAGGTGGGGGGGAGGAGGAGGTGGGGGGGAGGAGGAGGTGGGGGGGGAGGAGGAGGTGGGGGGGAGGAGGAGGAGGTGGGGTGAGGAGGGTAAGAGGGAGAAGGTGTAGGAATGGAGGAGGTAGTGGAGGGAAGAGGAATTGATGGAGAGTGAGAGAAGAGAGAAGAGAGGGGGAGCAGGAGATGGGGGGGCGAGGAGGAGGAAGATGCGCGCCCCCTGCGCGCGCCGCGATGCCGGCAGTGACCTTGGTGGTGAAGGGGAGGGAAGCTTCGTCTGGGAGGTGAGGGGGAGGGGCCGTGAGGGGAGGGGGGGGTAACGAGAGAGGTAACGGGAGAGAGATCACTGTAACGTCAGGGGTAACGTCAGGGGTAACGGCTGTCGTGGAGGCGGGAGGAGACGCCGGCTCTGACAGCGGCGACTGCCGTCTCCTGCAAATCTCCCTCCTCGCGTCTCTCCCTCGCGTCTCTCCCGTCTCCCCGCTGCGTTCTAACCCGAGTGAGTGGGGGCGGGGGGGGGCTGAGTAGGATGCCCTGGGAGGAGCAGAGACGTTCACGCGTGCTCACCCACGCGCAGGTGAGCACGCGCAGGTGTCTGTGTGTGTGTGTCTGTGTGTCTGTGTGTGTGTGTCTGTGTGTCTGTGTGTGTGTCTGTGTGTGTGTGTGTCTGTGGGTGTCTGTGCGTGTGTCTGTGCGGTGTCTGCGTTTCTGTGTGTGTCTGCGTGTGTCTGCGTGTGTCTGTGTGTGCGCGCTAACAGAGGCAAAGATCCCCCGTGTAGCCTTAACAGACTGTAGGGGCAAGTGCTGTTAGGGAGCACCGATGACGGCCACCGCGGCACACGAGGGGGTGGGTGGCCAGCACCACGCCCGGCCGCCTTTGTCTCCCCAGTGACGATGTTTACACACCGCACCAGGTACTCATTTGAGGCTGAGTCGACCTAGGGAAGGCCCAGGACCGGTTCAGATAATCGTCATTGGTTGTTGGCCGTGAGCGGGAATCGAACTAGTGTCGCTGGGTTTGTAGCGCAGGGCGCTCACCACTACACTACACACACAGACACGGGTAGACACACACGGGTACACACACACACACGGGTACACACACAGACACACAGGTACACACACACACACAGGTACACACGCACATGGGTACACACACATGGGTACACACACATGGGTACACACACACAGACACGGGTAGACACACACATGGGTACACACACACACATGGGTACACACACACACAACGGGTACACAAACGGGTACACCCACACACACGGGTACACACACACGGGTACATACACACACGGGTACAACACACACGGGTACACAAACGGGCACACACACACACGGGTACACACACACGGGTACACACACACACACAAGTACACACACATGGGTATACACACATGGGTATACACACACACACAGGTACACACACACAGACACGGGTACACACACACACGTGTACACCACACACGCGCACCTACGCAAGGTGGCAGTTGCCAGGCAAAGCGGTGACCCTCGGGACCCCGGTGCGAGAAGTGCGTGGGGGGGGGGTGGGGTAACGGGGGGTGGGCGGAGGGGGCTGTTAACAGGGTAACGAGGTGAGGGGTACTGGGCGCAGAGGTAACGGGGTGAGGAGGTAACGGGGTGAGGAGGTAACGGGGTGAGGAGGCCTAAGAGGCTTTCTCCTCATCATCATCCCATCTCCTCCTCCCCTCACCTCCTCCTCCTCCCCTCACCTCCTCTCTCCCTCTTCACCTCCTCCTCCCTCACCTCCTCTCTCTCCTCACCTCCTCCTCCCCTCACCCTCCTCCACCCCTCACCTCCTCCTCCCCTCACCTCCTCTCTCCCCTCACCTCCTCCTCCCCTCACCTCCTCCTCCCTCACCTCCTCCTCCCCTCACCTCCTCTCCTCCCTTCACCTCCTCCTCTCCTCACCTCCTCTCTCTCTCCCCCGTGTCTCTCGACCGATCCTAAAGACCGTGATCGGCACTAGCATCGTCATCAGTAGCAGCACCACGACCATCATCATCATCAGCAGATTTATAATCATAACATCACCCCCAACGTCACCATCAGCAGCATTATAGCCATAACATCATCATCTGCACCATCATCATGATCATCATCAGCAGCATTATAACGACGACATCATCATCAGCACCATGAACATCAGCAGAATTCTAACCATGACATCATCAGCATCATCAGCAGCATTATAACGACCACATCATCATCAGCACCCATGAACATCAGCAGAATTCTAACCATGACATCATCAGCATCATCAGCAGCATTATAACCACGACATCATCATCAGCAGCAGCATACGCACCGTTACGTTCGGTAGTAGGCGGTCGTTAAAGAAACTGAGTTGCATGACTGTACAATAAACTGTCTGTTATTTATAACTTCACTTACAATTGACATCGTATAATCCCGTGTCTGTTTACATGTTCAAACAATAGTCACCAGAGACCTGCATTTTCCATTGACTTACACTGCCCATATATTAACATTGCACATAAACTAGCATTTTTCATAGACTAACACTGTCCATAGACTAACACTGCCCATAGACTAACACTGCCCATAGACTGACATTGCCCAGACTAACACTGCCCATAGACTGACATTGCCCAGAATAACATTGCCCAGACTAATATTGCCCATAGGCTAACATTGCCCAGACTAACATTGCCCATAGACTAACACTGCCCATAGACTGACACTGCCTATGGACTAACATTTCCCAGACTAACATTGCCCATTTGACTAGTCCATAACCCTCTGTCTACACATTCGTACAATCGTCGCACTCGACAATAGGTGAATGTTTCTGTAACTTCATTTTGTAATTGTGCCGAGATCGGGTTAACATTCATCTATGGGAGCCGTCTCACGCTCCACGCAATTCGTTCTGTAACGTTGATTTACCTTTGTGCAGCATTCCCCACATCTTGAGTTCACAACGGGTTAAAGAATAGACTGCTTGTAACTTGAACTCACCAACTCAACTTCAGTTTTCAGTTTCATTTATTTGGTATAGCCCTGTGAGCCATTCGGCTCTTGAATCAACTCACCCACCCACTCAATTAACGGAGTCACTCTTGAAAATGAGACTCCTATCATGTCTCCACTTGAGTTCACACCCTGGTTCAACAATAAACTATGATAATTGTTTTTGTGTTGGTCCACACCCGAGACAGCTTTCCTTAGAGCATAGTCTCACATGGGTTGGACCAGATGAGACTAGGCTCTAAGGAAAGCTGTCTCGGGTGTGGACCAATCAACTTCAAGGACAGTGCATACATTATCAGAGTTATGTTTTTGTTTGCATTATGACTGCAGGTATTGTGGTCTATGTAAACATGACTCCTTGTAAAAAAAGTGTCAGTTTTGTTGCCAGATAGAAGAGTAAAAAAAACAATTATCATATTTTTACTGGCAAATGAGGTTCCAATGGAACAATAAACTACTTGAGCCTCATCAGGCAGGGCTTACGCCTGGAATTGAATCGGGGGCGGGGGGTAGTCGTCAGCACGGACGTCTGCGGGGGGATTTCGCCGTTCAGATCTGTACATGACGAGAACCTCCTTCAAGAAAGCCCGCAGGGTTTCGAGCAAGACTCGAAGTCGCGCGACAAGACCACGCAGCCTTTGCACGTGGATGCAAAACCCCATCAACAGCTCCTGATAGCAAGTGCGTTGTAGTTGGACCTCTTGTTTGAGGTCGCCATCAACCTGTGACCGAATGGCAGCGGCAGGAGCAGCAGCAGCGATGCAGGGATCGAGAACTGTGGACCGGTTTCACCATAATTAGCAGCAGCATCATCAGCAGCAGCATCATCAGCAGCAGCATCAGCATGAGCAGCGCAAAATCGTCACCAACGCCCAGTAAGGGGCCATCCATTGAGTAGGTCGGCAAAAATCTGTCAAAACTTGACCTTTTTCCCCCTCCCTGTACGCACGCGGACTTTTTACACCCCTCCCCCAACTGCGTACGTACGCCTGACGCACCCCCCCCCCCGAATCTTATATAACGACCGATATTTAATCCACGCAGAAACGATCAAGGATTAATAATGTTAACGTGTTTAAGAAAACAGATAGTCCACCGCCGGACTATCTAACTCATTTGAAGGCTAATGTAGACAATTATTATCGAGGCTTCACACCCCCCCCCCCCCAGTTTCCTATGCGTACATTGTCAGTAGACCCCCATACGCAAGCGAACGTATTTGGGTTAACCCCCCCCCCCCCTGCCCCCTCCATGCGTACGTACTAAATGGATGACCCCTAAACATGCAACGTTGGAGCAGCGTTGTCTAATGGTTCTAACGACAATGTCGCCGTTATTCGGCCGCATTCGCTCACAAATGACCTGACACGAGAGGCCCAATTGCAATGCAGTTCTTTAGGAGCTGTTGATGTGTTTTTCTTCATAGCGCACAAATGTCGCACGTTTTTGAGTCTTGTCTTGAAACCCATGGAATTGACGTTCCAGACGACGGTCGAGGGGAAATGAAAATATCACGCAATGACAGACGGGTGCCACGGTGGCTAGGAGATGTTAACTACCTCGCCTGGTATGAAGGAGGTGGAGGGTTCGATCCCGACCCTGACGCCTGCTGCTGTATATTTGGGTTTTCCCTCCACATTTAGAATCAACATTACGCGTTTAGATTATTTGACTGTTTTAAATGTCCGCGTGATAAACCACGCTTCGTTGAGCCGTCATTTGTGATAACCAGGTCGCTTCTGAAAAACAAGCTATATAGCTGAGTGGGCCTTACCTGGTAAAATAAAATAAAAATGTAGTTGAATTTCGGAAGAGGCATGGCATTGTATAGATCCACAAAAGGTTTAATTTCAGCTGGCGGTTCTGTCCGGGCTCTGCGAAAATGATCTATCAGAAGACCCGACACGATTATGTTCATTGTGAAAATCCAGGCCGGGCATTGTTAACCACGCCACAAAACATTCACCACACTCGCGCGTGCACAAAATACAACAAAAGACAAAGACCCCCGTGTAGCCTTAACAGACTGTTGGGGCAAGTGCTGTTAGCGAGCAGCACCTATGAAGGCCAGCACGGCACACGAGTGGGTGGGTGGCCAGCACCACGCCCGACCGCCTTTGTCTCCCCCAGTGGCGATGTTCACACACCGCATCAGGTACTCATCGACGAAGCGGAGAGGCCCAGGACCGGTTCAGATAATCGTCGCCGGTGTTGGCCGTGAATGGGAATCGGATCGTAGCGCGGCGCGCTCCCCATTCGGCAGGCAGGCAGCCGAGTGGGTGCAGTCAAGGGCCGGAGCGACCCCTGGTGGCGAGCGGCGAGGGCGCTGTCCTGGCGAGGCTGTAGCGGGGCGTCAATGTGTGTGCAGCGTCAATGTGTGTGTACGTGTATGTTGAACCTCTTTCGCACCGTACGTGGAGGTGTGGGGGGAGGGGCAACAAAAACGAAACACACTAAAAGCTGTTCTCAAGATATGCATTTGCGAATCTAGATCATGATAACGATGTAAAAGCGCATATCTCCCTGTGGCTTCCTCACATCGAAAGGAAGAGCGTTCCAGACGGCCGCTGAAGCGCATCCGAAAGCGCCGCGCGGTGCGGTGACCGCCGCCGTTGTTCGCTGCTGCTGCGTGTTCGTCTCCGTCGTCGTGTTTACACTCAGCGCAGACACAGCAGCCCGTGTGGGACCCTGCCCCAGTTGAGTGAAGTCTCGGTTCTGTGACTTTCTGTTCAGTCGTGCTCAGTCGAGTAACACACTGCGTCTTACTTACCATTAACACGACTGTATGTACGTGCGTATGTATTTAACACGTAGGCTTTCGCGATCAATATTATTCATAATGTAGGTTTTTGGGTCAGATCGCGTTATTTATAAATGTGTCGTAACACTCCTTTGAAAAACGTGACACATTTTTTACTGTTTGGCCGTGTCGGGTGGTGGAAGGTTACGACACATTTATAAATAACGCGATCCCACCCAAAAACCTATATTATGTGCGTATGTATGTTGGACTTCTTTCGCACCGTACGTAATAAGCGATACTTACGAGTTTCGTGTCTGGATCCTGTCTGTACTCCTCGCCACCCCAACGATGACTCTGTTGTTGTTGTTATTGTTGTTGTTATTGTTGTTAGTGGCTGCTGCGGGGTCGTTTGCCACGGAAGCTAGCTGGGTAACTGGCTACACGGGATTTTCTGTGCAACAAATACCGATTGAGTTGCGTTGAAACGTCGGAAGAAACATTTCGGAAGATATTTAACAATAATAATAATAACAATAGACAGACAGCGACACCAAAGAGGTGTGATTTTGTAGCGCTGGTGCAAGTGGTGATGATGACGGTGCTGGTTGTGGTAGTGATGCTGATCATGGTGGTAGTGGTGATGATGGTGGTGGTGCTAGTGGTGATGATGGTGGTTGTGATGATGATGGTGGCAGTGGTGATGATTGGGGTGGCTGTGATCATGGTGGTAGTGGTAATGGTGGTAGTGGTGATGGTGGTGATGATGGCGGTGCTGGTGGCAGTGGTGATGATGGTGGCTGTGCTCATGTTGGTAGTGGTGATGGTGGTGGCTGTGCTCATGTTGGTAGTGGTGATGGTGGTAATGATGGCGGTGCTGGTGGTAGGGGGCACGGAGGGTGGGGGGCCCTGAAGGAGTGGAGACGCTCGCTCAGGTAGTGTGGAGTGCACGCTGGCTGGTGGGTGGGGAGGGGGGCAGAGCCCCCCACTGTCTGCATCACAAACCCCCACCCTTGGACTCAGCCTACCCCCCTCGCGTAAATAATTCACGGAGGCACCAATCGATAGATGAGTGGCAAGGGGCTGAGAGTGTGCGTGTGTGGTCGAAATGGGTGCGCGCACGTGCGCGTGCGTGCGCGCGCGAGTGCGGAGCGGTGGCGCAGCGATCAGCGCACTGCGCTACGAACCCAGTGACCCGAGTTCGATTCCCGCGCACGGCCACCCAACACCAGTGATGACGACGATGATGATCTGAACCCGTCATGGGCACCCCCCTAGGTCGACTCAGCCTTAAATGAGTACGCGGTGCGCTGTGTAAAACACCAGTAGTGGGAGACAAAGGGGGTCGGGGCGGGGTGCTGGCCACCCAACCACCGACTTAAGTGCCGTTCCGACCTTCATAGGTGCTCGTTTAACAGGACTTGCCCCAACTGTCTGTTAACACTATACGGGGGATCTTTGTCTTTGTGCGCGAGTGCCGATCGGTGGCGATTCCCACTCACGGCCAACATGAGGAGCACGTGCTATCGCAACCTGACCTGGGCCTGTCCCATACCGAGACTCCAATGGAGCGGGGCAGGGCGATGCTGCTCTCGCCACCACCCCCTCGTGTGCCGTGCCGGCCTTCATAGGTGCTCGCTAACAGCACTTGCCCCAGCAGCCTGTGTAGGCTATACGGGGGATCTTTGTGTGCGCAGTAGTGTCGTGGTTAGCGCACGTGCGCTACGAACCCGAGTTCGATTCACGCTCACGACCAACTCCATTGACGATTATCTGAACCGGTCCTCCCCTGGGTCGACTCAGCATCAAATGAAACTGGTGTGTAAACATCGTCATTCGAGAGACAAAGACGACCGGGCGTGGTGCCGGCCACCCACCCTCTCGTGGTGTCGTACCGGCCTTCATAGGTGCTCGCTAACAGCACTTGCCCCAGCAGCCTTGTGTAGGTTATACGGGGGATCTTTGTCTGTGTGTGCATGAAGTAAATGGCTGTACCAGTGGAATTTTACTTTAGAACAAGGCTGATGGATTGTGCGGATGCGGTCAAGGGATGGCTTCCTATTGATCTATCACGTCTGGAAATATCTGCTCACTTTGAGAATGAGTTGGAGACACTATTGCTGACTCTGGACCGTGCTACCACCATAAGAGGTTGGGGCCTCACCATCAGCCCCACGCACACACACACAGCCCCTTGCCTGGGTACGTTGTGTCATCGAACACTCCACCCACTCATCCCTCCACGAGTCATTGCGGAGGGAGTGGAGGAGTTCCAATACCTAGGCCAGGGTCTCGGCAACCTGCAGGTCCGGAGTTGAATGCGGCTCTTCGAGGACCGCGCCGTGATGTTGTTTATTGAGGATGCGTCGTCTCGTATTCGCCACACGGTGCACTGCGGCTCTTGAAATATCGAGGGTTGATTTTTTTGTTTGTTACCGAATTCGAAAAAAAAATGTTTTTTTGGTTGCCGACCCTTGACCTCGTCAGCGTGCTCGTTACCAGCTCCAGTTTGGCAGCAGAGGTCTCGCTCCGAATTACCGTAGCGACATATTTTAATCGGCTGCGTGACGCTGTGCTAATGCTTCCTTGTTTCTCGCTCCACACGAATCCTCAGGTTCTTCCCAAACCAAAGTTATGCCCTCCCTTCTCTATGCTTGCAAAACTTGGACCCATTTATAGGAACATCTGCTGCGGGTTGAAATATTCAGGCTGGCCCTGCCTACGATCCATACTGGGTTTAACCAAACTGGATTACAGTGTGAGGAGCTCACAGATCCTTAAAGGCTCTGGACGCAGCCCCATCAGTGATCTCCTCCAGCAGGCAAGGCTGCGTTGGCTGGCTCAGCCACCGCATGGCCAAGCAGCTTCTGTTCAGCCGGATGGCAGAGGGGGCTAAACGGGCGTGGCACGGGCTCGAGAAGCGATGGGCTGATGCGGTCCGTGAGGATGTGGAGCTTATTGGTTTTGCCGGTGACTGGTACCAGCGGTGTCAAGATCGACCTCTGGACAGGAGGCTCGTGAAGGACGCTGCTGTTGGAGGCAGTCGCCCTCCAGCAACAACGGATGGCGGAGGAGTGACGCTCACAACAACGAGCTGAGCGCCGTGCGGATAAAACGCAGTTAGTTGGCACATTGGGGAAACACAGTTATATATGTATGTGTGTTTAACTTCTTTCACTCCGTACGTAGCAAACCGTGCTAATTGGAGATGCGAGAGAAAGACAACAAACTGGACACAGTCATTCCAGTCAGCAGCGAGCCTTCCACACTTCACGTGGCTTCAAAGTGCACCTAGCCTGGTACAAGCCCATTGGAGACGTCATTTCGTGGCGACTGGTGGCTTTTGCGTGAGTGATTGTGGTGTGTGTGGGTGTTTGCGGTGGTGGCGGTGGTGGCCGTGGTATGACGGTGGTGAGTGGTGCGACTGGCGTGTGTGTTCGTGGTGAGTGGTAGTTGTGGTGTTGTGTGTGTGCACAAAACACACACAATACACACACAATACACACACACGCACATCCCAACACTCCCCACCCCGCCATACACACACCCCAGACACACACCCCAGACGCACACCCCAGACACACAAAGACAAGGTTCCCCCGTGAAGCCTTCACAGACTGTGGGGGCAATAAAGGCACGGCACATGATAGGGTGGGTGGCTAGCACCACGCCCGACCACCTTTGTATCCCGAGTGGCTACACCTACACATTGCAACAGGTACTCATTCGAGGCTGAGTTGACCTTGGGGAGGCCCAGAACCGGTTCAGATAAGATCATCATCACCGGTGTTGGTGGCCGTGAGCGAGAATCGAACTCAGGCCGCCGGGTTCGTAGCGCAACGTAGCGCTAACCACTGCACCACCGCTCCCCTCACACACAAAAGACAAAGATTCACCGTATAGCCTGGACAGACTGTTGGGGCAAGTGGTGTTAGCGAGAACCTCCCTTCACACGCACGCGCACACACACACGCACCCGTACAACCCAGTCTCATCTCTGCACCTGCTCCCTCTCTCTGATGCTGCAGATGGTTCCCTCCCCCCTCCATCCCCTACCACCCCCTCCCCCCTGTCTCTCACTCCCCCGTCATCACCCCCCCCGCTCCTCCTTTCACCCCCCCTCCCCCTCCTCTCCCAAATCCCCTCCGCGGACGCGTGGAGCTCATCTCGGGGCGGAGCCGCTCATCCCGTGGTGGGGGGTCAGAGGGGAGGGGGGAGAGTCGGGATTGGGGGGACGAGGGGGAGGGGAGTCAGGATTGGGGGGGGGGCAGTGGGGGGGGGGGCTGTGGGGGGAGCTGCACCGTGCAGCCGCTGCCGTCACTCGAATTGCGGCTCCACTCTCCGCGATCTCATCTCCACCTCCTCATCACAATCCTCCTCGCCATCTCCTCCTATCCTCTCTCCCCTCATCTCCCCCCATCTCCCCTCATCTCCCCCCATCTCCCCCCATCTCCCCTCATCTCCCCTCATCTCCTCTCTCCCCGCATCTGTCGACGCTCCGTGTCTGCGACTTCGCGAGCCCAGGTGAATCGGTGGGAACCGGGAGCCTGCGTCTGCCTCCTTGTGTCTTGAGCTCTCCGTGTCTCTGTCTCCCCCTGTGTCTCTGTCTCGTGTCTGTCTCTCTGTCCTGTCTCCCTGCCTCTCCCCTGTCTCTCTGTCTCGTGTCTGTCTCTCTGTCTCTCCGTGTCTGTCTCTCTGTGTCACTGCCTCCCCTGTGTCTTGAGCTCTCCGTGTCTCTGTCTTCCCGTCTCTCTGTCCCGTGTCTGTCTCTCTGTCCTGTCTCCCTGTGTCTCTCCCCTGTCTCTCCCCTGTCTCTCTGTCTCGTGTCTGTCTCTCTGTCTCTCCGTGTCTGTCTCTCTGTGTCACTGCCTCCCTGTGCCTTGAGCTCCTCGTGTCTCTGTCTCTCTGTCTCTCCCCTGTCTCTCTGTCTCGTGTCTGTCTCCCTGTGTCTCTCCCCTGTTTCTCTGTCTCGTGTCTGTCTCCTTTTGTCTATCCCCTGTCTCTCCCCTGTCTCCCTGTGTCTATCCCCTGTTTCTCTGTCTCGTGTCTGTTTCTCCGTGTCACTGTCTCCCTGTGTCTATGTGCCGTATCCCTGTCTCCCTGTCCCGTGCCTCTGACTCTGTGTCTCTGTCTCTCCAATGTCCTCTGTTCTCTCCAATGTCTCTCGTCTCGGTCGTCTCTGGCGCTCCTCAAGTGTCGGCATTGTTTCGACACTCACCCCTTCCTCACCCTCTCATCATTCAACCCCTAAACCCTCACCCGTCACTCACCCTCTCAGCATCCTCCCTTCCATCACCCCTCACCTCGTCACCCTCTCAGCATTCTCCCCTTCCATCACCCCCTCACCTCGTCACCCTCTTAACATTCACTCACTCCCTCACCCTCTCAAATTCCACCCCCCTTCACTCACCCCTCACCCTTTCAACATTCACCCTTTCACTCACCCTCACCCCCTCACCCTATCAACATTCACCCTCCCCTCACCCCTCACCCCTTCCCTCACCGCTCACCCCCTCAGTCGATAAGTAATTTTCACAGAGCAAACAGCGGGAGGCGCCCAAGGCGAGGCTGGAATGCTGATGCCCCAGTGGTCGATGTGCGCGTGGTGATGTTGGGTGATGTTGGGTGATGTTTCTGTGTTGATGTTGGGGTGATGTTGATGTCCCAGTGGCCGATGTGCGCGTGGTGATGTTGGGTGATGTTTCTGTGTTGATGTTGGGGTGATGTTGATGTCCCAGTGGCCCATGTGCGGATGTGCGCGTGGCGATGTTGGGTGATGTTGAGGTGATGTTTATGTGTTGATGTTGAGGTGATGTTGGTATATCAGTGGTCGATGTGCGCGTGGTGATGTTGGGTGATGTTGGGTGATGTTTCTGTGTTCATGTTGAGGTGATGTTGATGTCCCAGTGGTCGATGTGCCTATCTGTGTGTGTGTTGATGTTGGGGGATGTTGATGTGGCGATGTTGTGATGGTGATAATGTACTGATGTGTGGTAATGTCAGGGGATATTATGGTGATGTGATGCTGTTTGTGCGGTCGTGATGTTGTGTGATGTTGTGTTGATGTTGTACGTGGTGATATTCGCGAATGTTGTGATGATGTTGCAGTGACGTCTGCATGGTAATGAGGTGTGTGTGTGTTGTGTAATGCTGTGTTGATGTTAACGATGTTGATGGTGTGGGGGCGGTGATGTTGGTCAGCATGGCGGCCCTTCTCTCTGCCTGCTGGTGCTGCTGCTCGCCGTCTCCCGCGCTCTCCACGCGTTCCCTGCCGACGTCGACCCCATCACCATCACTGTCGGCAGAGGTGAGGCATGCTCACCCCATCTCACCCCTCGCCTCACTCACTCACCCCGCCCCTCACTCACCCCGAGCCTCACTCACCCAGAGCCTCACTCACTCACACCGCGCCTCACTCACCCCGAGCCCCACTCACCCAGAGCCTCACTCACCCAGAGCCTCACTCACCCGCCCCTCACTCACCCCGCCCCTCACTCACCCAGAGCCTCACTCACCCCGCCCCTCACTCACCCAGAGCCTCACTCACCCCGCCCCTCACTCACCCCGCCCCTCACTCACCCAGAGCCTCACTCACCCCGAGCCTCACTCACCCCGCCCCTCACTCACCCCGCCCCTCACTCACCCCGAGCCTCACTCACTCACCCCGCCCCTCACTCACCCCGCCCCTCACTCACCCCGAGCCTCACTCACCCAGAGCCTCACTCACCCCGCCCCTCACTCACCCCGCCCTCACTCACCCAGAGCCTCACTCACCCCGCCCTCACTCACCCCGAGCCTCACTCACCCCGAGCCACACTCACTCACCCCGCCCCTCACTCACCCCGAGCCCCACTCACCCAAAGCCTCACTCACCCGCCCCTCACTCACCCCGCCCCTCACTCACCCCGAGCCTCACTCACCCGAGGAGCCTCACTCACTCAGCTTTCGCACAGAGCCACAGAGTGAAACCACACATGAGTGGCGGGACGGCAGCAGCCAGAACCGGCGCGCGCTACTAACAATTGCCCGCGCTCTGCGGTCCTGTATTGGGATGTTTCGACCCAACTATTTCATGAATGGAATTGTGCACATTTCCAGGGGCGATGCTGGGATCTGAAAGCACGCCCGGGTCTCCGTGCCGCTCCGCAAACGGTCGCGTCAGCGGTTCCCAAATTGGCACGCGGGTGGTGTCCCAACTTAGCCTGACCCCGGCTGACCCCCGGGGTACGCGCGCACGCACGCGCGCGCGTGTGGTGTGTCGCAGACACAAAAGCGTCGCAGGGGGAGCGGTGGCGCAGTGGTCGGCACGCTGGGCTACGAACCCGGCCACTCGAGTTCGATTCCCGCTCACCAACACCGGTGACGATTCTTTGAATCGGTTCTGGGCCTCGCCTAGGTGGACTCGGCCTCAAATCGGTTACACGGTGCTATGTGTGAACATCGCCGATGGGGAGACAAAGGTGGTGTGGCCACCCACCCCCTCGTGTGCCGTGCCGGCCTTCATAGGCGCTGCTTGCTAACAGCACTTGCCCCAACAGGCTGTTGCAGGCTATACGGGGGATCTTTGCATTTTGTAGCAGACGCAGGAGCGTCGGTAGGGGAGCGGTGGCGCAGTGGTTAGCGCACTGCGCAGAGAATGATCACGCACGTCAGTGACGAATATTTGAACCGGTTCCTGGACCCTCCTCTAGGGCGACTCAGCCATTAATGAGTACAAGGTGTGGTGTGTACACATCACGACTGGGGAGACAAAGGCGGCCGGGCGTGGCGCTGGCAACACCGCCCCGATTCTCGCGTTGTGTTTGGCCAATCATGGGCGCTCGCTGACTGCACTTGCCCCAACAGTCTGTGGAGGCTTCACGGGGGATCTTTGTCTGTGTCACAGACAGCGAGAGTCTCCCCGTGTTCCTGGGAGAGGACGACTCCACCAACAGCAGCCTCAACGTCCAGCTGCTGCTCCTGATCGGAGCACGCCTGCTCATAGCAGGGCGGTATGGCCTCACACAGGCACCGCTCACTTCACAGGCACCACCCACTTCACACAGGCACCACCCACTTCACACAGACACCACCCACTTCACACAGGCACCGCCCACTTCACACAGGCACCACCCACTTCACACAGGCACCACCCACTTCACACAGGCACCACCTACTTCACACAGGCACCGCCCACTTCACACAGGCACCACCCACTTCACACAGGCGCCACCCACTTCACACAGACACCACCCACTTCACACAGGCACCACCCACTTCACACAGGCACCACCTACTTCACACAGGCACCGCCCACTTCACACAGGCACCACCCACTTCACACAGGCACCACCCACTTCACACAGGCACCACCCACTTCACACAGGCACCGCCCACTTCACACAGGCACCACCCACTTCACACAGGCACCACCCACTTCACACAGGCACCACCTACTTCACACAGGCACCGCCCACTTACACATGCACCACCCACTTCACACAGGCACCACCCACTTCACACAGGCACCACCCACTTCACACAGGCACCACCCATTTCACACAGGCACCACCCACTTCACACAGGCACCGCCCACTTCACACCACCACCCACTTCACACAGGCACCACCCACTTCACACAGGCACCACCCACTTCACACAGGCACCGCCCACTTCACACAGGCACCACCCACTTCACACAGGCACCACCCACTTCACACAGGCACCGCCCACTTCACAGACACCGCCCACTTCACACAGGCACCACCCACTTCACACAGGCACCACCCACTTCACACAGGCACCACCCACTTCACACAGGCACCACCCACTTCACACAGGCACCACCCACTTCACACAGGCACCACCCACTTCACACGAGCACCTCCCATTTCACACAGGCACCACCCACTTCACACAGGCACCACCCACTTCACACGAGCACCTCCCACTTCACACAGGCACCACCCAATTCACACAGACACCGCCCACTTCACACAGGCACCACCCACTTCACACGAGCACCTCCCACTTCACACAGGCACCGCCCACTTCACACAGGCCCACCCACTTCACACAGGCACCACCCACTTCACACAGGCACCGCCCACTTCACACAGACACCGCCCACTTCACACAGGCACCACCCACTTCACACAGGCACCACCCACTTCACACAGGCACCGCCCACTTCACACAGGCACCACCCACTTCATACAGACACCGCCCACTTCACACAGGCACCGCCCACTTCACACAGGCACCACCCACTTCACACAGACACCGCCCACTTCACACAGGCACCGCCCACTTCACACAGGCACCACCCACTTCACACAGGCACCGCCCACTTCACACAGGCACCACCCACTTCACACAGGCACCGCCCACTTCACACAGGCACCGCCCACTTCACACAGACACCATCCACTTCACACAGACACCACCCACTTCACACAGGCACCGCCCACTTCACACAGGCACCGCCCACTTCACACAGGCGTCACCCGGCACTCACGCGAATGTCTCTGCTCCTCACAGGGACCACGTGTTCACTGTGGATCTGAGCCGCCCCGTGCATGGCGCCATCACCCACAGCGCGGTGAGCGGCAGTGAGGGGTGTGGGGTCACGGGTGAGGGGGTGGGGTCACGGGTGAGGGGTGTGGGGTCACGGGTGAGGGGGAGTGGGGTCACGGGTGAGGGGAGTGGGGTCACGGGTGAGGGGTGTGGGGTCGGTGGTGAGGGGTGTGTGGTCTTCGGTGAGGGGTGTGGGGTCGGCGGTGAGGGGTGTGGGGTCGGCGGTGAGGGGTGTGGGGTCGGCGGTGAGGGGTGTGGGGTCGGCGGTGAGGGGTGTGGGGTCGGCGGTGAGGGGTCGGCGGTGAGCGAGCGTCAGGGGCGAGGTGGTGCAATGGAGAGGTGGCGCAGCGGTTAGCGCACTGGCGCTACGAAAACGGCGGCCCGAGTTCGATTCCCCGCTCACGACCAAAACTGTGGCGATATTTGAACCGGTCCTGCCGGGACCTCCCCTAGGTCGACTCAGCCTTGAATGAGTGCAGTAGCTGGTGTGTGTAAATATTAGCACTGGGGAGACAAAGGCGGTCGGGCGTGGTGATGGCCCATCACCGCCTCGTGTGGCAATTGCCCCAACAGCCTGTCCAGGGAATGTTTGTGGGAGTGGGGGGGGAGGGGGGAGGGGGGGAGGGGGGGTGGAGGTGTGATGGTGTGATGGGTGATGGTGTGATGGGTGTGATGGTGTGATGGTGTGATGGGTGAGAGTGAGAGGTGAGGGTGTGAGAGTGAGAGGTGAGGGTGAGGGGTGTGATGGTGTGATGGTGTGAGGGTGTGATGGTGTGAGGGTGTGATGGTGTGATGGTGTGATGTGTGTGAGAGTGAGAGGTGAGGGTGTGAGAGTGAGAGGTGAGGGTGAGGGTGTGATGGTGTGATGGTGTGATGGTGTGATGGTGTGATGGTGTGATGGTGTGAGGGTGAGAGGTGAGGGTGAGGTGTGTGTGTGGGTGATGGTGTGATGGTGTGAGGGTGTGATGGTGTGATGGTGTGAGGGTGATGGTGTGATGGTGTGAGAGTGAGAGGTGAGGGTGTGAGAGTGAGAGGTGAGGGTGAGGGTGTGTGGGTGTGAGTGTGGTGTGATGGTGTGATGGTGGGTGTGATGGTGTGAGGGTGAGAGGTGAGGGTGAGGGTGTGATGGTGTGATGGTGTGATGGTGTGACGGTGTGATGGTGTGATGGTGTGATGGTGTGATGGTGTGATGGTGTGATGGTGTGAGAGTGAGAGGTGAGGGTGTGAGAGTGAGAGGTGAGGGTGAGGGTGTGTGATGGTGTGATGGTGTGATGGTGTGATGGTGTGAGGGTGAGAGGTGAGGGTGAGGGTGTGATGGTGTGATGGTGTGATGGTGTGAGGGTGATGTGGGGTGTGATGGTGTGATGGTGTGATGGTGTGTGATGGTGTGAGAGTGAGAGGTGAGGGTGATGGTGTGATGGTGTGATGGTGTGATGGGTGATGGTGTGATGGTGGAGGGTGAGAGGTGAGGGTGAGG
>NW_026891405.1:0-34931 GCF_015708825.2 Lethenteron reissneri
ACATGAATGTCTCATCCATAAAATAATATCTTACTGTTGGTGTAAGAGGAGGGGGGGCGAGCGGCGCTTGCCTGTCGCGGCAATTTGATCCGCGGAAATCTCCCCGCTCACACCGAAGGGGCTCACATTTCCCTTTCGAGGATCAAAACGTCGCTTTGTTTTTCCTGGGGGCGGGGTTGGTGGGTGGGGGGCAGGTTTCTCCACGGCGCGTGGTGAGATTGTTCTAGCGGGGGCCTCGAGTGACTGCTCACATTTAATGGGAGCCCCCGGCGGCGGCGGCAGCGTGCTTGACACGCAAGGGCGTCCGTCATCGTAGTCGTCCGTAGTCGTCATCGTAGTCGTCCGTAGTCGTCCGTACTTCCGTTGTTCGTCGCCCTCTTCGTCCATCATCCCTCATCGTCATCGTCATCGTCCATCATCCCTCATTGTCATCGTCTTCGTCCATCATCCCTCATCGTCTTCGTCCATCATCCCTCATCGTCATCGTCCATCATCCCTCATTGTCATCGTCCATCATCCCTCATCGTCATCGTCCATCATCCCTCATCGTCATCGTCCATCATCTCTATCGTCATCGTCCATCACCCCTCATCGTCATCGTCCATCATCCCTCATCGTCATCGTCCATCATCCCTCATCGTCATCGTCCATCATCCCTCATCGTCATCGTCCATCATCCCTCATCGTCATCATCGTCGTCGTCGTCGTGGTCCATGGGCAGATCGCCCCGTTCGGCCAGCTCACCGCGTGGGCTTCGCCACCGATGGCACCAATGGCAGAGAGGGTCTGTTTGGGGTTAGGTACTCTAATTGTAGATGTCGCGGGTTTCACTCTCCACACACAACCGGTCAGCGCTGTACTCTAGCAACGAATTGGCGCGTTCTGTTTACGCCACAAGCCTTGCTGGTTGGCCGTGTCGGGTGGTGACGGGTTTAACGACACATTAACATTTACGCGGAATAACCCCAAAAAAAAATCTCTATCATAGGTGTGCACAGCACGTGTCGTCATAAGTTTCCACTTTTCCCCTCTCTCTGACTTGTGCAAATGCGTGTCAAGTAGCGGCCACGCCTTTCTGGCACCAGTCTCTATGATGTCGTCGGTCGAAGCCATCGTCCCTGTGAGCTCTTCCTCTCTTAACTGTTCCTTCCATTTTTCCGAACAACAACTCCACTTTTAATGTCCCCGCTGTTGTCATGGTTGTTGTTGTTGTTTCGATTTAAAGCTTTCGTGACTGCAGGGATTCATCTTCTTGGTTCTTCGGTAAAGTCACGTAGAATGGAAATAATAAAATAATAAAATACATTTATTATTTTATTATGTTGTATTTTATTATTGTATTATTTCCATTTTATGTGACTTTACCGAAAGAACTAAGAAGTTGTTGTTGTTTTCCATCCTACGTGTGCCTGCAAACGGTGCCCAGTTTCCTTCTCACTGTGGAGTTGCGAACCTTATCTTAACCTCATTCATATTTAGCGCCTATAACCACGGCGCTTTACGGAGAATTGAGAACGGTAGAACAACGCCGTGTGGGAATTTCATTGCGGAGAGAAATAGGTGTGGGGAGCGGTGGCGCAGCGGTTAGCGCTGCGCTACGAACCCGGCGACCCGAGTTCGATTCCCGCTCACGGCAAACACCGGTGACGTTCATCTGAACCGTTCCTGGGCCTCCCCTAGGTCGACACGGCCTCAAATGAGGACTTGGTGCGGTGTGTAAACATCGCCACTGGGGAGACAAAGGCGGTCGCGCGTGGTGCTGGCCACCCACCCCCTCGTGTAACATTGTGGCCTTCATAGGTGCTCGCTAACAGCACTTGCCCTAACAGTCTGTTAAGGCTACACGGGGGATCTTTGTCTTGTAGAGATGAGGTGAATAGAATAGACGAGAGGAAGCAATGGGGGCGAATCCGTGATGATGCCGATGAATTCGGTGGAAGTGAAATTGATGACAGTCGATGACGATGACGACGATGAATGGATTGAATGAATGGGGGTTGATGAGTGATCGCCATACGATGAGAATGGTGACGGGGGGAAAGTGACGGTGGTGGTTATGATGGGGGAGATTCATGGGGGTCGCGGGGTGAGCTCGGGGTAACAAGAAGCGAGTTCATCTTCTTGGTTCTTTCGGTAAAGTCACGTAGAATGAAAATAATAAAATAATAAAAATAAACATTATAAAATAATTCTCACGACGTTTCGCCACAACGCAAGCAGCCGTCTTCAGGTGGAGAACAGGTCTGTCGGGGAGACAGAGTCTGAATGACAAGCCGCAGGCTTGGAGCGACTATTTAAGCTGGGATGGAGGGGGGAAGGGCGCCTTGACAAAATAATTTGCATATCAAGAGGAATTTAGCATATTTATGGGAAATGCAAATGTGCGATTAGTACTACTTGTGAAATGCGTAGGAGGTTTGGCGGGGGTTTAAAGTCATTATGCCCGTGCATTATGCAGGATTAGCAGCATCAAAGGGAGGGGATAGGGGTAGCATTAATAAGGGGAAGGAGTGTTAATAGTATGTAGCTGCAGTAACTAAACCACCACGTAAACAAACTAAAGTATAATCTACATAGTATCATCAGTATACTAAATATACTCTCCAATAAGCTGAGTTACTACAAAAACAAGAAGCGACAGTGCACATTATCAGAGTTATGTTCTTTTGTTTGTATTATGACTGCAGGTATTGCGGTCTATGCAAACATGACTCCTTGAAAAAGGTGTCAGTTTTGTTGCCAGATAGAAGGGTAAAGAACCAATTATCATATTTTACTGGCAAATGAGGTCCCCATAGTGAAAGAAGAGAGCGTGAGGTGAGTGAGGAGAGCGGAAACGAGGTGAGACGAAGATGACCGCTTCATGCGGAGGGGGAAGTTAGTTCCAGTCAAGGGGGATGGCGAGCAGAGAGAGATAGTGAGATAGTGGAAGCGTGGACTGAGCACCAGGAGAATAAAAAACAGAGAGAGATAGATAGAGAGAGCAAAGATTACAAATCAATGCCAATGTTTCCTGCATTTACAGAAGCCAGGCTCAGGGTGCTCTTGGACATTCGCGTTCCCGTTGCTGGCGTTTTATATTTTTAGCGAGGGAGGAGGGGGGCGGTGTATGGGCAATGGCGTGCAGCCAAATTGGCCGCGTAATGTTTCCCGAAAGCCAGGCTAAACGAGCCTCCAGACGCCTCGAAGTCGGCTTCCGCTCCCCCCCACCACTCCCCCCCCACCACCACTCCCCCCCCCCCCCCCCCCACCACCCCCCCCCACCACCCCCCCCACCACTCCCCCCCCACCACTCCCCCCCCCACCACTCCCCCCACCACTTCCCACCACTTCCCCACCCCCCCCCCACCCCCCCCCACACCCCCCCACCACTCCCCCCCACCACTCCCCCCCACCACTCCCCCCCCACCACTCTCCCCCACCACTTCCCCCCACCACTCCCCCCCCACCACTCCATCCCAGTGTTCTGAGCGGTAAAATGATTGGGTGGGGGGGTGGACGGGCGGGTTTCAGGACGATCGTTTTCACGTTTGAGCCGCCCCAATCTCATCCGTGCGTCTCTGCGCGTGCAGCGCAGCGGGTCAGCGCGCCGCGCTACGAACCTGGCCACCCGGGTTCGATTCCCGCTCACGGCCAACACCGCGGTGACGGTTATCTGAACCGGTCATGGGCTTCCCCTAGGTCGACTCGGCCTCAAATGAGTACCTGGGCGATGTGTAAGCATCGCCACTGGGGAGACAAAGGCGGCCGGGCGCAGTGTTGGCCACCCACCCCCTCGTGTGCCGTGCCGGCCTTCATAGGTGCTACTCGCTAGCAGCACTTGCCCCAACATTGTTAAGGCTACACGGGGGATCTTTGTCTTTGTGTGTGTGTGTGTGTATATATAGTTCGTCTGTCTGGTAAATACGCGCCCCGCCTGCCCGCAGATTTCAAAAGCCGGTCCCGATTTCTTTGAAGCGTTGAGGATGTGTGGTGGTTTTTGGGCAGGGGGTGCGGGCGAGATGCCCTTGCCGCCCCCTCTCTCCCCTCCCACCCGACCACCTTGAGACCCCGAATATTGATGTTTACCGTCAAGCGTGGCATCGCATGCTTCTTATTCCTGTTATGACGAGGAGGCAGTACGTCCTGTTTACGTCTCCCGCCCGCCCGCCAGCCAGCCAGCCAGCCAGCCAAACTTGCCTTGTTAAATAATATAGCAGCTAGCATCGTCCTTTGTTCGTCATTGACCGTCCGTCAGAGGTTTCAAACGGGTTTTGATTCCTTACCCGTACCCGTACCCAGCCGCACCAGGGTCGCAATCGGGTACCCGTACCCTACCCGATACCCGGCTACCCGTACCCGGCCGGGTATCGGGGAGGGTATCGGGTACCCGATTGCGACCTCTGGGATGAAGCCACGTTGCAGGTGCGGGTGGGTTGATTCTAGGAACTTGAATTGTGAGAAGAGACAAGACGTTGGGAAATGAGTGACAAACAGTTACTCACCAGTGACTCACGGCCTATCAGTACCCGTACCCGGCCGCACCAGGGTCGCAAACGGGTACCCGTACCCGGCCGGGTACGGGTAGCCGGGTATCGGGTAGGGTACGGGTATCGGGTACCCGGTTGCGACCTCTGCCGTCCGTTCATCTCTCGGTCTCGCGCCCTCTCTGAGCCGGCCAGCCAGACAACTTTGCTGACTTGCCATGATTGTGGAGCCCGATTGAGAAACATGTTTGGGACTGCCTCCCCGCCAGCCCCTCCCCCCACTCACCTGCCACGGGAGGCACGTTGAGGAGGAGGAGGAAGAAGAGGGGAGCTATGAAGAGGGACGGGTGGGAGATGCCAGACATGCGGGGGAGATTGCGTGGCGTGGCTGCAAGAGCCGCCCCCACCCCGAGCGGACCTTTGCGCCGCGCGAGCACAGCAAGCAGTAGTAGTAGCAGCAGTAGTAGCAGCAGTAGCAGCAGCAGCGGCAGCAACAGCAAGTAATAGTAGTAGCGGCGGCAGCAGCAGCAGTAGTAGTAGCAGCAAGTAGCAGCAGTAGCGGCGGCAGCAGCAGCAGTAGCGGTAGCAGCAGTAGCGGCAGTAGCAGCAGCAGTAGTAGCAGCAGCAGTAGCAGCAATAGTAGTAGTAGCGGCAGCAGTAGTAGTAGCGGCAGCAGTAGTAGTAGCGGCAGCAGCAGTAGTAGTAGCAGCAGTAGCAGCAGCAGTAGCGGCAGTAGCAGCAGCAGTTAGTAGCAGCAGCAGTAGCAGCAATAGTAGTAGTAGCGGCAGCAGTAGTAGTAGCGGCAGCAGCAGTAGTAGTAGCAGCAGTAGCAGCAGCAGTAGCGGCAGTAGCAGCAGCAGTAGTAGCAGCAGCAGTAGCAGCAATAGTAGTAGTAGCAGCAGCAGTAGTAGTAGCGGCAGCAGCAGTAGTAGTAGCAGCAGTAGCAGCAGCAAGTAGTAGTAGTAGCGGCAGTGGCGGCAGCAGCAGCAGTAGTAGTAGCGGCGGCAGCAGTAGCAGCAGGAGTAGCAGCAGTAGCGGCAGCAAGTAGTAGTAGTAGCGGCAGTGGCGGCGGCAGCAGCAGTAGTAACAGCAGCAGTAGCAGCAGTAGTAGGCAGCAGCAGTAGCAGCAGCAGTAGTAACAGCAGCAGTAGCAGCAGCAGCGGCAGCAGTAGCAGCAGCAGCAGTAGCAGCAAGCAGCAGCAGTTCGCCACCGAGCGGCGGTGACGTCGCCACGACGCCTGTGCCAGGCCAGGTGCTGGCGAAGGGGGGGGGGGGGGTCACGGCACAGACCCCAGGTGTCTTGGGTTCACTGTTGGTGAAGGGGGGGGGGTCACGGCACAGACCCAGGTGTCTTGGGTTCACTGCTGGGGAAGGGGGGGGGGTCACGGCACAGACCCCGGTGTCTTGGGTTCACTGCTGGTGAAGGGGGGGGGGTCACGGCACAGACCCAGATGTCTTGGGTTCACTGCTGGGGAAGGGGGGGGGTCACGGCACAGACCCCAGGTGTCTTGGGTTCACTGCTGGTGAAGGGGGGGGGGGTCACGGCCACAGACCCCAGGTGTCTTGGGTTCACTGTTTGTGAAGAGAGGGGGGGTCACGGCACAGACCCCAGGTGTCTTGGGTTCACTGCTGGTGAAGGGGGGGGGGTCACGGCACAGACCCCAGGTGTCTTGGGTTCACTGCTGGGAAGGGGGGGGTCACGGCCCAGACCCCAGGTGCCTTGGGTTCACTGATTAGATGGCCGGCAGATGCGTCAGCTGTGCCCCCTGCTGTGCCAACTTTGCTGCTACGTGTGGCTAATGCAGTCACTCGATTCCCTGCAAAGGGTTTCTATTCGGTGTTTGAACATCTTCACACGTTCCTGTTTTCATTGCCAGAAAGGGTAAAACCTGTCTTATATTCTTCACACTTTTATACTGGCAAAGGTCCCATGATATTGCTGAATTTTAGCCGCTCGTTGTTGTGAGCGTCACTCCTCTGCCCTCCGTTGTTGTTGTTGGAAGGCGACTGCCTCCAACTGCCCAGCAGCCGCAGCGTCGTTCAGGAGCAGCCTCTATAGAGGCCGATCTTGACACCGCTGGTGTCAGTCTTCGGCAAGTCCACATCCCCTGTACCGCATCAGTCCATCTGTTTTACAGCCCGTGTCGTGCCCGTTTAGCGCCCTCTATGCACACACACACACAGACACACACACAGACAGACACACATCTAGATTTTAAGCTTTCGTGACTGCAAGGATTCATATTCTTAGGTTTTTTGCCTCATTCACTTGATACAGCAAGCGTTCTGTGACGGTTCCACGTCGTGATTTTTATTTTACTTTATTAATTTTTGTACGTACGTGACTTTACCGAAAAAAACCTAAGAATATAGAGACACAGATCCTCCGTTAAGCCTCTAACAGACTGTAGGGGCAAGTGCTGTTAGCGGGCACCTATGAAGGTCGGAACGGTATACGAGGGGGTGGGTGGCCAGCACCACGCCCGACCGCCTTTCTCTCCCCAGTGGCGATGTTTACACACCGCACCAGGTAGTCATTTGAGTCGACCTAGGGGAGGCTCAGGACCGGTTCAGATAATCGTCACTGGTGTTGGTCGTGAGCGGGAATCGAACTCGGGTCGCTGGGTTCATAGCACTGCGCGCTGACCGCTACACTACTGCTCCCCCCCCCACACACACTCTCACACACTCACACACTCTCACACACTCACACACTCTCACACACACACACTCACACACTAACACACTCACACACACACTCATACGCTCTCATACACACTCTCACACACACTCACACACTCACACACTCTCACACTCACACTCTCTCACACACACACTCACACACTCTCACACACTCTCACACACACTCTCTCACACACACACTCACACACACTCACACACACACTCTCTCTCACACACACTCACACACTCTCACACACACCCTCTCACACACACACTCACACACACTCACACACACACTCTCTCACACACACACTCTCACACACTCTCATACACTCTCACACTCACACACACTCACACACTCACACGCGGTCACGTTGTGGCCCCCATTCCCACAAGGCGCCATGGGATTTATCAGAGCGCCATGGTGCTGCGGTGTTATGGTGAAGCTGCGCGTGTGTGTGTGTATCAATATAAGCTATTATATTTTTGCTGGGGCCCTTCAAAAGCCGATACCCCGGCCTGTAACTCCTTCAAAACGAATCCGGCACTGGAAGAAAGAAAAGTATGTTTACATCATCATCATCAGCAACAACAGCAGCATCATCATATGCAGCAGCATCATCGGCAGCATCAGCAGCAGCAGCATCATCAGCACCATCATCATCAGCACCATCATCATCAGCATCATCAGCACCATCATCAGCACCACCATCAGCATCATCAACAGCATCATCATCGGCAGCATCATCAGCAGCATCATCAGCAGCATCATCAGCACCATCAGCAGCAGCAGCATCTTCAGCAGCATCATCAGTACCATCATCGGCAGCATCAGCAGCAGCATCATCATCAGCATCATCATCAGCATCATCAGCATCATCATCAGCATCATCATCAACATCATCAACAGCATCATCATCAGCATCATCGGCAGCATCAGCAGCAGCATCAGCAGCAGCATCATCAGCAGCATCATCAGCATCAACATCAGCATCATCATCAGCATCATCATCAGCAGCTACAGTGCCACTGTTCCTCCGTTGCCTTGGGACTGAGCTCCCCCTGGCGGAGGCTCTGATGGTAGAGCTATTTAATTAATTAATGTAAACAACAATTCTTGATGTGGTAATGAAGAAGGACTATTGCCCGAAACGTCACCTGTTCTATACGTATTTTAAAGATATATTTTGCATGGTAGAGAGATGATAGAGATGAGAGACAGATGAGAGGGAGATGATATAGAGATGATAGAGAGATGATAGAGAGATGATATAGAGATGATAGAAATATGATAGAAAGATGATTGATCGAAAGATGATAGAGAGATGAGAGAGAGATGAGAGCGAGATGAGAGAGATGATAGAAAGATGATACAGAGATGATAGAGATATGGGAGAGATGATAGAAAGATGATACAGAGATGATAGAGAGATGAGAGTGCGATGACAGAGATGAGAGAGAGAGATGATAGAAAGATGAGAGAGATGAGAGAGAGATGAGATAGAGAGATGAGAGAGATGATAGAGTGATGAGTGGGGAAGGGATTCAGTCAGGCTCGCTTGAATCAATCGCTGGTGACCTGCCAGATGGAATACGCAAGAACTCGACATGGATGTGCATTGAGTAGCAACGATCAATTCTGGGTGGCAGCAGAGTGGCAGTGCAGTGCCCATAGGCAAGAGACCCCCCCCCCCTCCACTCCCTTCTCCCCACACTTCACCCTTCCAACCCCACTCCATCCACCACCACCCCCATCATCAAAGACAAACATCCCCCCCTCCCCTTTCCCTCCTTCCACCCGTGTAGCTTGTGACAGGCTGTTGGGTCAAATGCTGTGCGCGAGCAGAGGGGGAAGCCCAGGGACCGGTTCAGATCATCGTCACCGGTGTTTGGTACCCGTGAGCGGGAATCGAATTCGGGTCGCCGGGGTTCAAAGCGCGGCGCGGCGCTAACCGCTAACACCACCACCACCACCGTGCACCACCACTGCACTAATTAACCTTCTCGTGAAAAAAAATCCATAATCAATTCCCCTCCTCCCTCCCTCCCTCTGCCCTCCATCCATTCCCCCTCCCCCATCATCATCATCAAAGATGAGGCGCGGCGCCAGATGGCCCCTTAGCACCAGCAGCAGAGCACTTGGTCTGTGCTCATCAGCCAACGCACGGTCCGACAACAGTGAAAATAGGTGCGATGATGCAGACCTACGACGGCAACGATTCATCGACACCACCAAAAAAGACAAAGATCCCCCGTGTAGCCTTAACAGACTGTTGGGGCAAGTGCTGTTGGCGGGCGCTGCTGCTACTGCTGCTGCTGCTACTGCTGCCGCTACTAGCAGCTACTGCTGCCGCTGCTGCTGCTACTACTGCTGCTGCTGCTACTACTGCCTGTACTCGTGTGGCACGCGGGGAGTGGGTAGGGGTAGGTGTGGTGGTGGTGGTGGTCACGTGGGGAACGGTGGCGCAGCGGTTAGCGAACCCAGCGTCCCGAGTTCCATTCCCAGCTCGCGGCCGCCAACACCGGCGGCGGTTATCTGAACCGCTCCTGGGCCTCCCCTAGGTCGACTTGGCCTCAAACGGGTACCCGGCGCGGTGTGTAACCTCGCCACTGGGGAGACAAAGGCGGCCGGGCGTGATGCTGGCCACCCACACCCCTCGTGTGCCGTGCCGGCCTTCGTTGGCGCCCGCCAACAGCACTTGCCCCTGCAGTCTGTTAAGGCTACACGGGGGGTCTTTTTTGGTGGTGTCGATGAATCGTTGTCGTTGTAGGTCTCCGTCATCAAACCTATTCACTGTTGTCGCCATCGGAGGTGCGTGGCACTCGGGGGGGGCGCGGGGGGCTGATCTGATCAAAGCAAAAGCTTTAGGGGAACAATATTTAGGGGCTGCAGTGGCTGAGAGATGTTAGCTACCTCGCCTGGTGTGCAGGATGTCGTGGGATCGATCCCGACCCTGACGCCTGCTGTGTATTTCGAGTTTGCATGTTCACCCTCGCTCCCGGTTCTGCAGATGTAGATGCCACTGGTCCTTCACGTTCTGCAGATGTAGATGCCACTGGTTCTTCACGTTCTGCAGATGTAGATGCCACTGGTTCTTCACGATCTGCAGATGTAGATGCCACTGGTTCTTCACGTTCTGCAGATGTAGATGCCACTGGTTCTTCATGTTCTGTAGATGTAGATGCCACTGGATCGTCACGTTCTGCAGATGTAGATGCCACTGGTTCTTCACGTTCTGCAGATGTAGATGCCACTGGTTCTTCACGTTCTGCAGATGTAGATGCCACTGGTCCTTCACGTTCTGCAGATGTAGATGCCACTGGTTCTTCGTGTTCTGTAGATGTAGATGCCACTGGTTCTTCATGTTCTGCAGATGTAGATGCCACTGGTCCTTCACGTTCTGCAGATGTAGATGCCACTAGTTCTTTGTGTTCTGTAGATGTAGATGCCACTGGTCACTTCATGTTCTGCAGATGTAGATGCCACTGGTTCTTCGTGTTCTGTAGATGTAGATGCCACTGGTTCTTCATGTTCTGCAGATGTAGATGCCACTGGTCCTTCATGTTCTGCAGATGTAGATGCCATTGGTTCTTCATGTTCTGCAGATGTAGATGCCACTGGTTCTTCGTGTTCTGCAGATGTAGATGCCACTGGTTACTTAATGTTCTGTAGATGTAGATGCCACTGGTTCTTCATGTTCTGCAGATGTAGATGCTACTGGTTACTTCATGTTCTGTAGATGTAGATGCCACTGGTTCTTCGTGTTCTGCAGATGTAGATGCCACTGGTTCTTCACGTTCTGCAGATGTAGATGCCACTGGTTCTTCATGTTCTGCAGATGTAGATGCACTGGTTCTTCACGTTTTGTAGATGTAGATGCCACTGGTTCTTCATGTCCTGTAGATGCCACTGGTTCTTCATGTTCTGCAGATGTAGATGCCGCTGGTTCTTCATGTTCTGCAGATGTAGATGCGACTGGTTCTTCGTGTTCTGCAGATGTAGATGCCACTGGTTCTTCACGATTTGCAGATGTAGATGCCACTGGTTCTTCATGTTCTGCAGATGCCGCTGGTTTTTCATGTTCTGCAGATGTAGATGCCACTGGTTCTTCATGTTCTGCAGATGTAGATGCCACTGGTTACGTCATGTTCTGTAGATGTAGATGCCACTGGTTCTTCACGTTCTGCAGATGTAGATGCCACTGGTTCTTCATGTCTGCAGATGTAGATGCCACTGGTCCTTCACGTTCTGCAGATGTAGATGCCACTGGTTCTTCGTGTTCTGTAGATGTAGATGCCACTGGTTCTTCATGTTCTGCAGATGTAGATGCCACTGGTTACTTAATGTTCTGTAGATGTAGATGCCACTGGTTCTTCATGTTCTGCAGATGTAGATGCTACTGGTTACTTCATGTTCTGTAGATGTAGATGCCACTGGTTCTTCGTGTTCTGAGATGTAGATGCCACTGGTTCTTCACGTTCTGCAGATGTAGATGCCACTGGTTCTTCACGTTTTGTAGATGTAGATGCCACTGGTTCTTCATGTTCTGCAGATGTAGATGCGACTGGTTCTTCGTGTTCTGCAGATGTAGATGCCACTGGTTCTTCACGTTTTTGCAGATGTAGATGCCACTGGTTCTTCATGTCCTGTAGATGCCACTGGTTCTTCATGTTCTGCAGATGTAGATGCCGCTGGTTCTTCATGTTCTGCAGATGTAGATGCGACTGGTTCTTCGTGTTCTGCAGATGTAGATGCCACTGGTTCTTCACGTTTTTGCAGATGTAGATGCCACTGGTTCTTCATGTCCTGTAGATGCCACTGGTTCTTCATGTTCTGCAGATGTAGATGCCGCTGGTTCTTCATGTTCTGCAGATGTAGATGCGACTGGTTCTTCGTGTTCTGCAGATGTAGATGCCACTGGTTCTTCATGTTCTGCAGATGTAGATGCCACTGGTTCTTCACGTTTGTAGATGTAGATGCCACTGGTTCTTCATGTCCTGTAGATGCCACTGGTTCTTCATGTTCTGCAGATGTAGATGCCACTGGTTCTTCGTGTCTGCAGATGTAGATGCTACTGGTTACTTCATGTTCTGTAGATGTAGATGCCACTGGTTCTTCGTGTTCTGCAGATGTAGATGCCACTGGTTCTTCACGTTCTGCAGATGTAGATGCCACTGGTTCTTCATGTTCTGCAGATGTAGATGCCACTGGTTCTTCACGTTTTGTAGATGTAGATGCCACTGGTTCTTCATGTCCTGTAGATGCCACTGGTTCTTCATGTTCTGCAGATGTAGATGCCGCTGGTTCTTCATGTTCTGCAGATGTAGATGCGACTGGTTCTTCGTGTTCTGCAGATGTAGATGCCACTGGTTCTTCACGATTTGCAGATGTAGATGCCACTGGTTCTTCATGTTCTGCAGATGCCGCTGGTTTTTCATGTTCTGCAGATGTAGATGCCACTGGTTCTTCATGTTCTGCAGATGTAGATGCCACTGGTTACGTCATGTTCTGTAGATGTAGATGCCACTGGTTCTTCACGTTCTGCAGATGTAGATGCCACTGGTTCTTCATGTTCTGCAGATGTAGATGCCACTGGTCCTTCACGTTCTGCAGATGTAGATGCCACTGGTTCTTCGTGTTCTGTAGATGTAGATGCCACTGGTTCTTCATGTTCTGCAGATGTAGATGCCACTGGTTACTTAATGTTCTGTAGATGTAGATGCCACTGGTTCTTCATGTTCTGCAGATGTAGATGCTACTGGTTACTTCATGTTCTGTAGATGTAGATGCCACTGGTTCTCGTGTTCTGCAGATGTAGATGCCACTGGTTCTTCACGTTCTGCAGATGTAGATGCCACTGGTTCTTCACGTTTTGTAGATGTAGATGCCACTGGTTCTTCATGTCCTGTAGATGCCACTGGTTCTTCATGTTCTGCAGATGTAGATGCCGCTGGTTCTTCATGTTCTGCAGATGTAGATGCGACTGGTTCTTCGTGTTCTGCAGATGTAGATGCCACTGGTTCTTCACGTTTTGCAGATGTAGATGCCACTGGTTCTTCATGTCCTGTAGATGCCACTGGTTCTTCATGTTCTGCAGATGTAGATGCCGCTGGTTCTTCATGTTCTGCAGATGTAGATGCGACTGGTTCTTCGTGTTCTGCAGATGTAGATGCCACTGGTTCTTCACGTTTTGCAGATGTAGATGCCACTGGTTCTTCATGTTCTGCAGATGCCGCTGGTTTTTCATGTTCTGCAGATGTAGATGCCACTGGTTCTTCATGTTCTGCAGATGTAGATGCCACTGGTTCTTCACGTTTTGTAGATGTAGATGCCACTGGTTCTTCATGTCCTGTAGATGCCACTGGTTCTTCATGTTCTGCAGATGTAGATGCCGCTGGTTCTTCATGTTCTGCAGATGTAGATGCGACTGGTTCTTCGTGTTCTGCAGATGTAGATGCCACTGGTTCTTCACGTTTTGCAGATGTAGATGCCACTGGTTCTTCATGTTCTGCAGATGCCGCTGGTTTTTCATGTTCTGCAGATGTAGATGCCACTGGTTCTTCATGTTCTGCAGATGTAGATGTCACTGGTTACGTCATGTTCTGTAGATGTAGATGCCACTGGTTCTTCACGTTCTGCAGATGTAGATGCCACTGGTTCTTCATGTTCTGCAGATGTAGATGCCACTGGTCCTTCACGTTCTGCAGATGTAGATGCCACTGGTTCTTCGTGTTCTGTAGATGTAGATGCCACTGGTTCTTCATGTTCTGCAGATGTAGATGCCACTGGTTCTTCATGTTCTGCAGATGTAGATGCCACTGGTTCTTCATGTTCTGCAGATGTAGATGCCACTGGTTCTTCATGTTCTGCAGATGTAGATGCCACTGGTTCTTCATGTTCTGTAGATGCCACTGGTTCTTCATGTTCTGCAGATGTAGATGCCACTGGTTCTTAATGTTCTGTAGATGCCACTGGTTCTTCATGTTCTGTAGATGTAGATGCCACTGGTCCTTCATGTTCTGCAAATATAGATGCCACTGGTTCTTCATGTTCTATAGATGCCACTGGTTCTTCACGTTCTGTAGATGTAGATGCCGCTGGTTCTTTACGCGGTGTCACCGATATTGACCGTAGACCACCACAGCGGAACAGGGGGACGAACGCTGTTTTGGGGCATAATCACAAAGCAATTACGAGGCACGGCTCCTCCTCCCCACCTCCCTCTACCCCCCGCCCGCACTCTGCGTGCTATTGAACGGCGAACGTCGTGAGACCGTGCGAGGTTATTGAAGGCGCCGCCAGCGCCTGGGAGGGGACTTGCGGCTGCTGCTGCTGCTGCTGCTGCTGCGGCGACGAGGCACGGCACCGTCGCTTCTCGTGCCGGTAAAATGCCACCGTCGGTGAGACCTCAGCCATATATCCCTCTGTGCATATTTAATTTGACAAATATTGTAAACGATTTTTTTTTAAATCAGTATCGTTCGCCGGCACACAGACAACGATGCGCAAACGTTTGATGTATTTTAGTTTTTGTTGTTAAATGTTGCAATCCGCACTTTCTTAGTTTTGGCATCGAGGATGGGAGGGGGGGGGAGTTGGGGGGGAGGTCATAAGATTTTGTTCCGCTTTGTCGTGCCCGCACGCGACGCACACCGCGTGTACACAAACACGCGACGCACACGGCGTGTACACAAACGCGTTAAAAATGCGTCCGCGGGCGGTGTGCAAGGCGACAAAGCTGCGACGCTCAACGCCTCGTAGCAACAAGGGAGGGGGGGGCCTTGATTCAATTCTCTGACGGGGGCACCGGTTCCCACCGCCTGTTCCGACCGCCCCTGTTCCCGCGTCGTACGGGGACGTCGTACGGACGTCGTGCGGACGTCGTGCGGGGTCGTCGCGTGTAATCCCTCCCGAGGAAGCAAGAGCTAATTTGCAAGAGAGAGAGCGAGAGGGGGGGGTGGCGTCGATCACGCCACGGTAATAGGGGCCAGATGTCCGCCCGACCAGCGCCCCACAATCTTCTCCCTCCGCCTCTCGTGGGCGCCGCGTGCTACGCACGAGACGTCGTCTCCCTCGCCTGCCACGCCGTCTCCCGTCGGTTCGACGCCGGACCCCGGCGATGCCTCTTGGCGTTGCGTGTTCGGAGTCGGCGTGTTCTCTTGCTGTGTCTCTGCCAGCCCGCCCGTGGTGGTCGTGTGGGTCGTTCCCCGGGTTCCTCCTCCTCCTCCTCCACGTCGAGAAGGAACAACGCGCGTTACGTTATGTGGCCCTTGCTATGAGCTTCCACGTGAGGTGGTGATGATGGTGGTGATGGTGGTGATAATGGTGGTGATGATGATGGTGGTGATGATGATGGTGGTGATGATGATGATGGTGATGATGGTGGTGATGATGGTGGTGGAGATGGTGTTGGTGGTGGTGATAATGGTGGTGGTGATGGTGGTGGTGGTGATGGTGGTGGAGGTGATGATGGTGATGATGATGGTGATGGTGGTGGTGATGATAATGGTGGTGATGATAATGGTGGTAATGATGATGGTGGTGATGATGGTGGGTGGTGGTGGTGATGATGGTGGTGGTGGTGATAATGGTGGTGATGGTGGTGGTGATAATGGTGGTGGTGATAATGGTGGTAATGATGATGTGGTGGTGGTGGTGGTGGTGATGATGATGGCGATATCAGCCACTGCGATGGCGAGCTGTCACCATGTGTGGCCGGGTCGCCTCTGAACAACAAGAGCTCTCACCTCGGTGAGCTTTGCCTGCTAAGTAACATCGCTGAGTTTAATTTGACTCCCGTTAGTAAGCCATACATTATTTTTTTAAATCTCGTCACCCCAATCCCCCTTGTAGTTCCACAATCTAATTTCATTACCGCTATCCCTCTATTCCGTTACCCCTGTCTCTCTCTTCTAGTTACCCATATCTCTCTAATCGTGTTACCGCTCTCTCATCTCGTTACACCTATCTCTTTATTCCATTACCCCTACATATATTTCTCTATTCTCGCGACCACTATCTCTCTATTCTCATTACCCCTATCTCTGTAATCTCATGACCCCTATCTCTCTATTTTCATGACCCCTATCTCTCTAATCTCATGACCCCTATCTCTCTATTCTCATGACCCCTATCTCTCTAATCTCATGACCCCTATCTCTCTAATCTCATGACCCCTATCTCTCTAATCTCATGACCCCTATCTCTCTATTCTCATGACCCCTATCTCTCTATTCTCATGCCCCCTATCTCTCTATTCTCATGACCCCTATCTCTCTATTCTCATGACCCCTATCTCTCTATTTTCATTACCTCCCCCCCCCTCTCTCTCGTCTCTTTACCCCCATCTCTCTGGACTCGACTTACGAACGTTTAAGTGGAGCACGTGACCCAAAACCACGAAGGCAGCCGCCCTGGTTTGCTCGTGACCGCTTCCCGCCCCCGTCCCATGTCACGCTCACTGCCGCCCTCTCGCCCGGCAATGCCTCTCGTTGACACCGCAGTTGGACATTGGCCAAGTGAAGTACCGTACAGGCCTTCGGTGACCGGGCTGAGACGTGCGTACGTGTGCACGTGTGCTGAACTTCTTTCGCGCCGCACGTCAGCCGACCGAGCTAAGAGACAATCGACTCACTGCGCTTCAGGAATTGGCTTGGTCGCAAGCCAGTGTGTGTATGTGTGAGTACGTGGGTCTTTACGTGGGTCTGTGGTTCACATGTCGAGTCTATGGCTCTCCGTGTGGTCACATGCCGAGTCTATCAGTCTCTGTTTCTGTCATTGGTGACTGAGCTGAGACCATCAATCCACTAGGCTTGACCAGGCTTCCTCACAACCCAGTGTGTGTGTGAGTCTATTGGTCTCTCTTCGTGGGTCTATGGATCACATGCTGAGTCTATCAGTCTCTGTATCTGTCATTGGTGACTGAGCTGAGACCATCAATTTACTAGGCTTGACCAGGCTTCATCACAACCCAGTGTGTGTGTATGAGTCTATGGCTCTCTTCGTGGGTCTATGGGTCACATGCTGAGTCTATCAGTCTCTGTATCTGTCATTGGTGACTGAACTGAGACCATCAATCCACTAGGCTTGAGCAGGCTTCCTCACAACCCAGTGTGTGTGTGTGAGTCTATGGCTCTCTTCGTGGGTCTATGGATCACATGCTGAGTCTATCAGTCTCTGTATCTGTCATTGGTGACTGAGCTGAGACCATCAATTTACTAGGCTTGACCAGGCTTCCTCACAACCCAGGGTGTGTGTGTGTGAGTCTATGGCTCTCTTCGTGGGTCTATGGGTCACATGCTGAGTCTATCAGTCTCTGTATCTGTCATCGGTGACTGAGCTGAGACCATCAATCCACTAGGCTTGAGCATGCTTCCTCACAACCCAGGGTGTGTGTGTGAGTCTATGGCTCTCTTCGTGGGTCTGTGGGTCACATGCTGAGGATATCAGTCTCTGTATCTGTCATCGGTGACTGAGCTGAGACCATCAATCCACTAGGCTTGACCAGGCTTCCTCACAACCCAGTGTGTGTGTGAGTCTATTGGTCTCTTCGTGGGGCTGTGGGTCACACGCTGAGTCTACAGGTCTGTAAATCTGGTCACTGGTGACCCGGTAGAGACTTGAGGACCTGGATTTGAACCTTCTGACCTCTGAGCCAGCCGGGTTCCCTTGACGTCCGTCACCTCTGTTATCGAGGACCGCCGCCAAGTTGGGAATGATACCCCAAAGGGGTCTTCGCGGGGGCAAGTGTAGATTCCATTGTGCGGCCAAATGCCGGCGTGTCACTCGCTCATCATCAGTGTCCCCAAGGCGTTACCTTGTTAAGAATAAGTATGCGTGTATGTGTGTGTATCGGGGTGTGTGTGTGTCTCAGGGTGTGTGCGTGTTTTTGTGTACAGGCAGCGGTGGTGTAGAGGTTAGCGCTCCGCACTACGAGCCCGGCGACTCTCAGTTCAATTGCCGCTCGCGGCCAACAACCAGTGACGATTATCTGAACCGTTTCTGGGCTTCCCCTAGTTCGACTCAGCCTCAAATGAGTACCTGGTGCGGTGTGTACACATCGCCGCTGGGGAGACTAAATGCTGGCCACCCACCCCCCTCGTGTGCCGTGCCGGCCTTCATATGTGTTGGCTCACGGCACTTGCCCCAACAGTCTGTTAAAGGTTGTACGGGGGATATTGTGGTTTTTTTGTGCACGGGAGAGCGGTGGTGTAGCGGTTAGCGCACTGCACTACGTACTCAGTGGCCCTAAGTCACTTGCCGGCGGCCAAGGCTATCATCAGGTACGAGAGATACCCCTGAGCTGGTTATGGGCCTCTCCTAGGTCGCCTGTCCGTGGTAGCACCGGTTAAAACATTCAAATAGTATTGAATATGGTGCCACGGTGCGAGATGTTGCCTACCTCGCCTGGTATACAGGAGGTCGTCGGTTTGATCCCGACCTTGACGCCTGCTGCGGTATATTTGGAGTTTGCGTGTCTCTCTCTCTCTCCCCCGTGGTGGCGTGGATTTTTTTCCGGGTCCTCTGTTTTTTTCCTCCACATTTAAAGTCAACGTCGCGCGTTTAGAGTGTTTGGCTACTTGCTGTACATTTCCACGCGATGACGATGAGACGCTCCGTTGGGCTATCGCTCGTGATGGCCTCGGTCGCTTCTGACAAAGAGCAACGCGGCTCAGTGGGGCCTTACCTGGTAAAATAAATAATCGTGGTTTGTTTTTTTGTTCCGAGTTAAAAAATTCGCCATATGTTTTTGTTCTTGAGTGGGAATCGAACTCTTTAGACTTGCACTTCCCATAAAATAAAATTTAAAAAATATTTTTATTTACCACTCACGGCGGCACGAGGTGCGCTTTGTTTTTTGCGCGCAGCTGCGGTTCACTGCGTGGAGTCGGCGTCCCGCCGCCGAGGCAGAGGTCGCAAACGGGTTTTGATTCCTTACGCGTACCTGGCTGCAACAGGGTCGAAAACGGATACCCGTACCCTACCCGATACCCGGCTACCCGTACCCGGCCGGGTATCGGGTAGGGTACGGGTACCCGATTGCGACCTCTGGGATGAAGCCATGTTGCAGGCGCGGGTGGGTTGATTCTAGGAACTTGAATTGTGAGAAGAGTCAAGACGTCACCAGTGACTCACCGTCTACCCGTACCCGTACCCGGCCGCACCAGGGTCGCAAACGGGTACCCGTACCCGGCCGTGTACGGGTAGCCGGGTATCGGGTAGGGTACGGGTATCGGGTACCCGATTGCGACCTTTGCGCCGAGGTCACGGCGGGTTGCTGGTCCCCCATCCCCGTTGCTGCCCCGTGTCTCCCCGCTGCGTCATGCGCCCAATGCCCGCTTAGTTGGGGGCGATATTGGCACGCCAAATGTAGATCGATCGATCGATTGAACTCGGGTCGCCGGGCTCCTAGTGCTGCTTGCTAACCACCGCACTTCAACCGCCCACACGAAAACAACAACCCGCCGTTCACCAGCGACGTTACCACGGCGCTTGCGCCAGGCTAGGTGCACTTTTGATGCTGTTACGTGAAGTTTCGAAGGACTGCTGCTGGCAGGAGGTCACTGGACAGACCAAGGTGCCGTGGGTTGACGGACCGCACCACCTGTGCTCCCCACTGTGCCAACTTTCTGCGTTTTAGCCACCCGGCGCTCCGCTCGTTGTTGTGAGCTTCGCTCCTCCGCCCTCTGTTGTTGCTGGAGGGCGACCGCCTCCAACTGCCCAGCAGCGTCCTTCACGAGCCTCATCCACAGAGGCCGATCTTGACACCGCTGGTACCAGTCATCAGCAAGTCCACTCAGCTCCACATCCTCCTGTACCTACTACCAGTCCGTGCTGTGCCCGTTTAGTCCCATCTGTCCGGCCAAACAGAAACTGCTTGGGCACACAAACGGATGGCTGTCTGTTTGTCGCTAGACAGTTGGATATGCGCAGCAAAACCGGTTAATCAATGTGAATAACCCAACTAACAATAGGTTGTCCATTGTAACTTATACTATTATATTAACTCCCCCTTTGATAGGTTCAGAGTAACGACATCCCATTTACCCCCCTCTATCTAAGACCTAAACAGGAGGAGGATTTCTCCACAACTCTGGCTGTCGCCTGATGATGCTGGTTGTAATTCCCGGCGAAACGTCGTAATCGAGTTGTAAATGTTGTGGGTTTGCTCTCCAACACACAACCGGTGTGCTGAACTAGTAACTTATTGGCACGTTTTGTTTAAGTGCCAAACCTTAATGATCGGCTCGGTCGGGTGGTGGCGGGTTTAACGACGCATTTACATTCACGCGATCTCACCCAAAAACATCTTATGGATAATATTGGTCATGAAAGCGTTTGTGTTAAACTGACATTTACATTCACGCGATCTCACCCAAAAACATCTTATGGATAATATTGGTCATGAAAGAGTTTGTGTTAAACTGACATTTACATTCATGCGATCTCACCCAAAAACATCTTATGGATAATATCGGTCATGAAAGCGTTTGTGTTAAACTGACATTTACATTCACGCGATTTCACCCAAAAACATCTTATGGCTAATATTGGTCATGAAAGCGTTTGTGTTAAACTGACATTTATATTCACGCGATCTAACCCAAACCCCCCCCCCCCCCCCGCTATTATCGATTAAAATTATAGATGTTTTTGAATCGGATCTCTTCGCACGTGACCAGAGGTTGCCCTGGTAAATGGGGGGGGGGGATGGAACATCCACGACCAGAGGGGTCCCTTCTCCTCCCATCGCGACCGCCGCCTCCGTCCCGCTGGTCCAGCCCAACTTGATAAATTACCACAGCCCAAACCGCACCTTCCCCCCCCGCCACCACCACCATCACGACCCCATTAGCCGTTCTCGCTCATTACTATGCGCATATCTAATAGCGCCACCGGATTGGAGCGGTAAGCGAGCGCAGTCGAGACTCGGGGTGAGGATGCACAGCCCCTCGATTCTGCTGTTTGCCTGTCTGCTGTCTATCTCTGCTTGTCTACCTGGCTGCCTGCTTGTCTGTCTGCCTGTCTGCCTGTCTGCTGTCTATCTCTGCTTGTCTACCTGGCTGCCTGCTTGTCTGTCTGCCTGTCTGCCTGTCTGCTGTCTATCTCTGCTTGTCTACCTGGCTGCCTGCTTGTCTGTCTGCCTGTCTGCCTGTCTGCTGTCTATCTCTGCTTGTCTACCTGGCTGCCTGCTTGTCTGTCTGCCTGCCTGTCTGCCTGTCTGTCTGTCTGCCTGTCTGTCTGTCTGCCTGTCTGCCTGTCTGTCTGCGTGTCTGTCTGCCTGCTTGTCTGCCTGTCTGTCTGCTTGCCTGCCAGCCTGCTTGTCAGTCTGACTGACTGTCTGTCTGCCTGTCTGCCTGTCTGTCTGCGTGTCTGTCTGCCTGCTTGCCTGCCAGCCTGCTTGCGAGTCTGACTGCCTGTCTGTCTGCCTGTCTGCTTGTCTGCCTGTCTGCCTGTCTGCCTGCCTGCCTGCTTGCCTGCCAGCCTGCTTGTCAGTCTGACTGACTGTCTGCCTGCCTGCCTGTATGTCTGCCTGCCTGTCTGCCTGCCTGCCTGCTTGCCAGTCTGACTGCCTGCCTCTGCATCTTTCTCCTAAATCTCTGCCCATCCGTGTACGCGTCTATGTCTCTGTCGGCCCTGTGTTTGCATTTCTTATCAGGCCCTCTGTCTCTCGCTCTCTCTCTCTCTCAGTTGCTTTCCGTTTTAGGCTGCGATTATATCCACGCTTACCTATCTTGCATCTGGCAACACGTTCGAGAGCTCGTTGCCAATGTCGAGGTCCTGCTTTGCTTGCTGCTGCTGCTGCTACTGGCCACGATGAGAGGACTTCCGCAGAGAGACAGAGAGTCCGTGTCGTGTTGCCGTTGGTGGGGCTCAGACCAAAGTGGGTTTACTGTGCGGGTCCATAGCTTTGGTTGCATGGCCCACAGTCGCATTGCTGTGGCTTGTCGATGAGTCTGTGTATCCCTGTGGGTCTCTGTGAGTCTCCACGGATGTCTGCGAGGCTCTACGTATATCCGTGAGTCTACGTAGCTCTAGGCGCCTCTGTGGGCTGACTAAATGGGTTCACAGCGTGCCTTGCGTGGCCACAGTCGCACCTCTGCGGCTTGCGTATTGAAGTTTGCGTTCACGAAGGAGGTTTGTGGTGCAGAGCATCGGTCTGCATGCGATGTCGTGACGCGGTTGATGGTCACGCTGCCAGTGTCTTCGAGGAGGAGGGGGGGGAAGGAGGAGGTGGAAGAGGTGGAGGAGAATGAGGTGGGGGGGGAGGAGAAGGAGGGAAGAGGAGGTGTTGTTGTGATGATGTTCCAGTCTCGAATGAGGATGTGGTTGTTAACCTGGCAGGACCCTCCTGAAGACGGGGCCTTGAGACTCGGCGAGGGCTTTCAACAATGACAATAATTTCGATTTAAAGCTTTCGTGACTGCAGGGATTCATCTTCTTGGTTCTTTCGGTAAAGTCACGTAGAAGGGAAGTAATAAAATAATAAAAATAAAACACAATAAAATAATATTTTATTAAATAATCATTTATTGTGTTTTATTATAATCAAAATAAAACACAATAAAATAATATTTTATTAAATAATATTTTATTGTGTTTTATTTTTATTATTTTATTACTTCCCTTCTACGTGACTTTACCGAAAGAACCAAGAAAATAGTGATACTGATACATTGATGATGATGATGAAGGAGAAAAACCTTTCAGTTATTACACAAGCGGCTCAGTGCGTCGCGTGTGCGAGATATCGATCCGTCGCATTGAGAATCGCTCGATTAATCGTCGACGAACCGACGGTGAGATCGTGGTCGGCCGTCGACAAGCATAGACCATTAATTTGTTACGTGGTGAAAACATTTCTAATTAGCGAGCCCTGCATCGTTAAATTCGTACCAAAAAAATAATAAAAAATATCTAAAATACTTCGACTGCAGCCGCGAATAAATTGGCCCCTGAACATTCCGAGCGAGCTTTTGGAAATCGTTGAAAGGGTGAATGCAGGCGTAGGCCGGTGGTAAGGTAACACAAATTCCGACGAGGGAAGAGAGGTGGGGGAGGCTGGGGATGGGAGGGAGGGTGTGTAAATAATTAATAAAGGAATCGCTCCCATAATTAATACAATGAAAACCTTTGCTACAATTATTAACAAAGCAATTACTAAATAATGATTTTTTTGTTTTATTGAGCTTGAATCTCCAAACTGATTAATAAAATAATTGCTGAAATGATTCTTAAAGCGGGCTTATTGCTAAACTAAGTAATAAAATAATTGCTGAAATTATTGTTAAAGCGAGCTTATTGCTAAACTAACTAATAAAATAGTTGCTGAAATTATTCTTAAAGCGAGCTTATTGCTAAACGAATTAACAAAATAATTGCTGAAATAATTCTTAAAGTGGGCTTATTGCTAATCTAATGAATAAAATAATTGCTGAAATGATTCTTAAAGCGAGCTTATTGTTAATCTAATTAATAAAATAATTGATGAAATGATTCTTAAAGCGAGCTTATTGTTAATCTAATTAATAAAATAATTGCTGAAATGATTCTTAAAGCGAGCTTATTGCTAAACGTATTAACAAAATAATTGATTAAATGATTCTTAAAACGGGCTTATTGCTAAACTAATTAATAAACTGATTGCTGAAATGATTCTTAAAGCGAGCTTATTGCTAAACGAATTAACAAAATTATTGATTAAATGATTCTTAAAGCGAGCACATTGCTAAACTAATTAACAAAATAATTGCTGAAATGATTCTTAAAGCAGGCTTATTGCTAAACGTATTAACAAATAATTGATTAAATGATTCTTAAAGCGGGCTTATTGCGGGCTTTATCCCCCGTTGTGAATGGCGACCGCCGCTTTCCACGCAGCGCTGAGCGCCGCGCGGCCAAATGAAAGATCCCATCGCGGGCAATTTCGCGCGGAATGCGTACTGGGGGATTGGCGGGCCCAGCTCCACGCTTGGGAGACGCGAGGGAATTTTTTGCCGGGGCCTTGTCGTCCGAGTGGCAGCTCCGTGCGACTACTTTTGGCGCGAGGGTTCGATTCCCCGGGCTGGGGTGTGCTGCCCGTTGGCTACGTACTTTGCGGACGCGGTTCAACTTGCATGCATACAATCGACTTGTCCGTAGTGATGATGATGATGGTGACAATTCAAAATAACCAAAAAGCGTTGTGTTTTTGTTGTTGAGAAGATAAATAACAAAAGAGACGGGCAGACTTTGTGTCTCCCCCTGCACCTGTGAACCCGTGTTCGCACGGCCTTCTGGGAGTGCGAAATTTCATCGGCATTGTTTCGAGGCGAGCAAACCCTGTGGGACCAGGTTTCAACACACAGCGTCTCCTTCTTGGTTCTTTCGGTAAAGTCACGTAGAATGGAAATAATAAAATAATAAAAATCAAACATAATAAAATCATTCTCACGACGTTTCGGCCACAACGCAAGCAGCCGTCCTCAGGTGGAGAACAGGTCTGTCGAGAAGACAGAGTCTGAAGGCAGACCTGTTCTCCACCTGAGGACGGCTGCTTGCGTTGTGGCCGAAACGTCGTGAGAATTATTTTATGTTTTATTTTTATTATTTTATTATTTCCATTCCACGTGACTTTACCGAAAGAACCAAGAAGATGAATCCCTGCAGTCACGAAAGCTTTAAATCGAAAAAAGCGTTTTTGTTTTTGTTGTTGAGAATATAAATAACAAAAGAGACGGGCAGACTTTGTGTCTCCCCTTCACGTATGAACTGTGTTCGCACGGCCTTCTGGGAGTGCGAAATTTCATCGGCATTGTTTCGAGGCGAGCAAACTCCTGTGGGACCAGGTTTCAACACACAGCGTCTCATCAGTAGAGTCAGTCAAGCTTCATTGAAATGAAGCCGGTGAATAACAATATTAATATTATCCATAATAGAGGGTTTTTTTGGGTTAGATTGCGTAAATACAAATGTGTCAATTGTTTTTTACCCTTTTATCTGGCAACAAAACTGACACCTTTTTTACAAGGAGTCATGTTTGCATAGACCACAATACCTGCGGTCATAATGCAAATGAGGTTTCCAATGGTGTAAAAATGTGTCGTTAAACGCCGCCACCACCCGACACAGGCAATTAGTGAATAAAAGTGCCAATTCGTTACTAGTTCAGCACACCGTTTGCGTGTTGGGGAGTAAACCCACGACATTCACAGTTGGAGTCTCAAAAGCCTAAGTGTTAAACCAATAATATGAAGACTGATACGATAACACGATTTGTTTTTTTTTTAAGAGAGACGCCCTCGTAGGCCGCAGGGCGTCCCAGAGCGCTCCACGTCGTGTCTCAATCCCAACGCACCACCTCGAACGGGGCACCCCAGCGGCAGCCGTCCCCTTGCGGCACGAGGCGACCCACTGTGGCGGCCGCAACAGTCGGAGCTGCGAAACGGAGAATTTGGTCTGCCAGTAGGGGGCTGGAGGGGGGGTGCAGGGGGTTGGGGGGGCGATGATTGCTGGCCCGTGATGCGTGATCGCAATCGGAGTGTTAGCGATCGTATCGGGCCGTCTTTGCGGGAGTCACCTAGGTCCACTCAGCCTTAAACGAGGGCTGGGGGAGATGACGGTGACGATGACGACGATCTTCTTGGCTCTTTCGGTAAAGTCACGTAGAAGGGAAGTTGTGGCCGAAACGTCGTGAGAATGATTTTATTATGTTTTATTTTTATTATTTTATTACTTCCCTTCTACGTGACTTTACCGAAAGAACCAAGAAGATGAATCCCTGCAGTCACGAAAGCTTTACATCGAAAGATGACGACGATGTCAACGGCTTTGGCGGCCTCGGCATCCCGAGATGTTCGTGGGATCGATCCCGACCCTGACCCTCGCTCTACATTCGGAGTTTGTGCGTCTCTCTCTCCCCGTGGTCGCGTGGGTTTTGTCCCCGGGGTTTATTCCCTCCACATTCAGAATCAACACCACACGTTTGCAGTATTTGGCTGCTGTACATTGCCTCCACGTGACGATAAGCGACTTCGTTGAGCTATCGCTTGTGGTGGCCAGGTCGCTTCTGAAACAGAGCTGCATAGCTCAGTGGGTGCCTTACCTGGTAAAGTAAAAAAAAAACTCGTGATTTGGTCTTCTTAACAAAGTCACGGCGAGGGGCCATTGGTGCCACAACGACAACAGCAGCAGCACCGTACGACAGGGTGGGTGGGCCTTCAGCTGCCCCGTGAGCCGAAACCGCGCGACGCCCGATGTTTCGCTCCCGGTGCTGCCGGGAGCTTCTTAAGGAACCGATGACCTGCGTGCAAATCCCGCCAGTTGTGTCGCAGTGCCGGATCGTCGTCACCGCCACGTGGCTGCTGCTGCCGCTGCTGTTGCCGCCGCTGCCGCCGCCGCCGCTGCCGCCGCCGCCGCCCCGCCGCCGCTGCTGCCGCTGTCTCGCCCTGCTCATCGCTGCTTCCTCCTCCTGGCGCCTCTGAGTAAAATAGAAATGAGTTAATAGTTTGATGGTTTATCCCCTTGCCGTGCCGCCCTCGATGGCGGCACTCGCCCCTACCGGCACTTGCCCTGCTCCCCACCCAACTGCGACGGTCTTGCAGAAGGCTACGATGGGTTGACCTTTGTCCTTTGCCTTCCCTTCGGTGGTGGTGGTGGTGCCGTCGCTGCTGCTGCTGCTTGCCACAGGAGACATGAAGTAGGGGAGCTCGGGGGAGTGCGCGAGAGCGACCTGCCGGGCTGCGCACGCCACTCAGCGCACGCGACCACACAGCTCACTCTCAAGGTAACGCGTCGTGGTAGAAGTGTTCGTGGTGGTCGTGGTGGTCGTGAGAAAGGTTACTATTATAATGCCCGTCGGCAACCCTTTCGAATGTTGAACTTTCAAAGGAGAGCCATTCTTGGTCGGTGGTTTTTGTCTTTGAACAAAATATGTCGAAGGGCCGCATCGCACGCGCAGAGCGAGCTCCCTTTACACAAACACGGCGCCAGGTATGTGCGGCAGATGACGACGACGACAGCAATGAGACGTTGCGACTTAAATAAACTAAATAGGTGATGGGATAAATTCGCGTCTATTTAGTTTATCTCCGCCCCCCCCCCCCCTCGTTAGTGATGCTTACCACCACAGCCTGACTGTTGTACATTTTTGTTGTCACCAAGACATTCGATAGTGATCTGCCCACTTTTGAATCAATTGTCTTGACGTTAAATTACGTTTAAGATTTAAGTTGTTTTTTTTTTGAACGGCTGCCGCATGGGGGCAACCAAAGAGCCGCAGTTTGCCCCCCCCCCCCACCCCGTAAATCACGTGACTTCTCTGTGTGGCCACCCACCACTGTGAACCCCTCCCCTCTCGCCTCTCTGTATGTCAATCTCGCTATCTAAATCAGCACCATTGGAACCTCATTTGCCAGTAAAAAATATGATAATTGGTGTTTTTACCCTTCAATCTGGCAAACAAACTGACACCTTTTTTACAAGGAGTCATGTTTGCATAGACCACAATACCTGCAGTCATAATGCAAACAAAAAACATAACTCTGTATGCACTGTCCTTGAAGTTGATTGGTCCACACCCGAGATAGCTGTCTCGGGTGTGGACCAAAAATAAACATGCAGAGTTATGTTTTTTGTTTGCATTATGACTGCAGGTATTGTGGTCTATGCAAACATGACTCCTTGTAAAAAAAGGTGTCAGTTTGTTGCCATATTGAAGGGTAAAAAACCAACTATTATCTAAATCAGCTCAAGCCTACCGCAAGCCACGTGACTTACGTGACAAGGCTCGGTCTCTCTCTCTCTCTCTGTCACGTGGCTTACGTGACAGAAGTGGGTCGTCTGGGCATGTCACGTTCATAATGGCCCTGTCACATTACTGTCCCAGCACCACTGAGAACCAGAGGTCGCAACGGGTTTTGATTCCTTACCCGTACCCGGCCGCACCAGGGTCGCAAACGGGTACCCGTACCCGTACCGGCCGTACCCGTACCCTACCCGGCCAGGTACGGGTAGGGTACGGGTATCGGGTACCTGATTGCGACCTCTGGGATGGAAGCCATGTGCAGGCGCGGGTGGGTTGATTCTAGGAACTTGAATTGTGAGAAGAGACAAGACGTTGGGAAATGAGTGACAAACGGTTACTCACCAGTGACTCACGGTCTACCCGTACCCGGCGCACCAGGGTCGCAAACGGGTATCCCGCTACCCCGGCGGGTACGGGTAGCCGGGTATCGGGTAGGGTACGGGTATCGGGTACCCGATTGTGACCTCTGTTGAGAACTGGATTTGAGTTATCTTGGCTTTGCTGTCCCACTTTCTTTCTCTCTCTTAGGCGGTTTATAATGTTGCATGTCAGGTTCCTAATGGCCGTGTCAGAGACCCTGCACCAGCATTGCATGCAGCGCTGGGTTCACACCCTGGGCTCTGGGTGTTTCAAAACCAAAGAGTGTCTAAATCGGTGGGTTCAATCTTAGCCGTGTCGGAAACAAGGGTCCGCCACGTTGAGATTGTGTGGCTTGTCCTCTGTCTCTCTCTCTCTCCCGCAGGGGTTCATAATGGCCGTGTCAGAAACGACAGTGAGCAGCGTTGTTGAGATTCTGGGTTCGGGCCCTGCGGATGGGGTGCTCTCTGACTTTCCTCCGGGGGGGGTTCCTACGACGGCCCTGGTTGAAACCAGTCCGCTGCTCGCCGTCACGAAGCCGTTAATCAAGCCCAGCCTGGCAATATTTCAGCGCAGCGAGCAGGCCACTGATCCGAAGACAAAGAAACCCCCCGTATAGCCTTTGAACAGACTGTTGGGGCAACTGCCGTTAGCGAGTAGCACCCCTACGCCCGGCGCCTTTGTCTCCCCAGTGCTGATGTTTACACACCGCGCGCGGTGACGGCCTTAGTAGCCGCCTCGCTTAAAAGCATTTGCCCCGACAGCCTGCGTAGGCTACACGAAGCGGGATAGGGCGGGGAGCTTTGTCTTTGTTGGCGCATCTCGTCGGGAGTAACGTCGGCGAGATGTTAACGACCTCGCTGGTATGCAGGAGATCGTGGGTTCGATCCCGACCCTGATGCCTGCTGTATATTTGTAGTCTGCGTGTCTCTCCCTCCCTCTCCCCCGTGGAGATGTTAAACTACCTCGCTCGTTATACAGGAGATCGTGGGTTCGATCCGAACCCTGATGCCTGCTGTATATTTGTAGTCTGCTGTCTCTCCCTCCCTCTCCCCGTGGAGATGTTAACTACTCGCTCGCCTGGTATGCAGGAGATCGTGGGTTCGATCCGACCCTGATGCCTGCTGTATATTTGGAGTCTGCGTGTCTCTCCCTCCCTGCTCCCCGTGGAGATGTTAACACCTCGCCCGGTATACAGGAGATCGTGGGTTCGATCCTACCCTGATGCCTGCTGTATATTTGGAGTTTGCGTGTCTCTCCCTCTCTCCCCGTGGTGAGATGTTAACGACCTCGCCTGGTATGCAGGAGTCGTGGGTCTGATCCCAACCTGACGCCTGCTGCTGGTTGTTTGGAGTTGGCGTGTTCTCCTATCACTCTCCCCGTGCTTGCGTGGATTTTTTTTTCTGGGTCCCTCCGGTTTTTGATCCTCCGCATGTAGAGTCAACGTCACGCATTTCAGGGCATTTGGCTACAGCCATAAATGTCCACACGGTGATAGCCTAATACTTGGTTGAGGCGGTCATTCGTGGTACAGGTCGCTTCTGAAATAGAGCATATACGGCTCAGCGGCCTGAGCCGCGAAAATTAAAAAAGTTTTTGTTGTTGTTTCCGGACAGAGCTCTTCCCGGCTCACCGAGCGAGAGGATTGCCCGCCAGAGTACATCAGCGCGAAATCCCATTAGGCGGCGAGATCCACGCCGGGATGTTAACTCTCGACCTAAAGCTTTCGTGACTGCAGAAATTCATATTCTTGGGTCTTTCGGTAAAGTCACGGGGAACAGCGTCATTCAGACGCTGTCTCCCCGACAGACCTGGTCTTCACCTGAGGACGGCTGCTTGCGTTGTGGCCGAAACGTCGTGAGAATTATTTTATTGTGTTTTATTATTTTATTATTTCCCTTCTACGTCACGTAGATAGGTTCAAAGAAAATAACAAAAAAATAACAACAACAAAACTACGACGCTTCGATCGCAACACAAGCGGCGATGACGACCGCTTGTGTTGCGATCGAAACGTCGTAGTTTATTTTCGTAATTTTTTTGTTATTTTCTTTGAACCTATCTACGTGACTTTACCGAAAAGACCCTGAAGAAGATGACTATTGACTCGCCGCCACGAGCCTGTCGCGGCAGCCAGAGCCGATTAATAACGCCCGCGAGCGCATCCCATCGCGAGCTCTCCGCAACATCAAACCCCGGGCCGGTCACAGCTGAGTCAGCCTCCTGTCAAGGGACAGCTTTGTTCCTCCTCTCGTGGGTGACTGCTCAATGGTGGTGGGTGGCCGTGCGGTGGTGACGCTCACACCTCCTCAACACTCAAGAAGGCGGGAGGAGATGTTAACTACCTCGCCTGGTATACAGGAGGTCTTGGGTTCGATCCCGACCTTGACGCCTGTCGCCGTATATTCGGAGTTTGCGTGTCTCTCTCTCCCCGTGGAGATGTTAACTACCTTGCCTGGTATACAGGAGATCGTGGGTTCGATCCCGACTCTGACGCCTGTTGCTGTATATTCGGAGTTTGCATGTCTCTCTCCCCGTGGAGATGTTAACTACCTTGCCTGGTATACAGGAGATCGTGGGTTCGATCCCGACTCTGACGCCTGTTGCTGTATATTCGGAGTTTGCATGTCTCTCTCTCCCCGTGGAGATGTTAACTACCTTGCCTGGTATACAGGAGATCGTGGGTTCGATCCCGACTCTGACGCCTGTTGCTGTATATTCGGAGTTTGCATGTCTCTCTCTCCCCGTGGAGATGTTAACTACCTTGCCTGGTATACAGGAGATCGTGGGTTCGATCCCGACTCTGACGCCTGTTGCTGTATATTCGGAGTTTGCATGTCTCTCTCTCCCCGTGGAGATGTTAACTACCTTGCCTGGTATACAGGAGATCGTGGGTTCGATCCCGACCCTGACGCCTGCTGCTGTATATTCGGAGTTTGCATGTCTCTCTCTCCCCTCCCCGTGGAGATGTTAACTACCTTGCCTGGTATACAGGAGATCGGGTTCGATCCCGACCCTGACGCCTGCTGCTGTATATTCGAGTTTGCGTGTCTCCTCTCTCCCGTGGTCGCGTGGATTTTCCTCCGGTCCTCCGGTTTTTTTCCCCTCCACACTTTAGATTCAACGGCACGCATTTTGAGCATTTGGCTGCTGCTATAAATGTCCACATGATGCTGATAAGCCACTTCGTTCAGCTATCATTGGCAGCCAGGTCGCTTCTTGAAAATAGCTATAGAGCTCAGTGGGCCTTATCTGGTTAATAAAACATTTTTCAGTGAGTAGTCGTTTAAATTCACAACTCGTGTGCCCTTTCTGCGCAGAGTTTGCGTGTTATTTCTCTCCCCCTGTTCTGCAGAGCGAGCGTGTGAGAGTGTGAGAGTGTGAGCAAGTGGGAGTAAGTTTGGAGTGTGATCCCCCCTGTCCTGCAGAGAGCGAGTGTGCGCGAGTGGGAGTGTTTTGGAGTGGGATTCTCCCTGTTCTGCAGAGTGAGAGTGTGAGAGTGTGATGTATTTGGAGTGTGATCCCCCCTGTCCTGCAGAGTGAGTGTGAGAGTGTGAGAGTGTGAGCGAGTGGGAGTGTTTTGGTGGGATTCTCCCTGTCCTGCAGAGTGAGAGTGTGAGAGTGTGAGTGTAATCGAGTGGGAGTGTTTGGAGTGTGATTCTCCCTGTTCTGCAGAGTGAGAATGTGAGAGTGTGAGCGAGTGGGTGTTTGGAGTGTGATTCCCCCTGTTCTGCAGAGCGAGAGTGCGTGGTAGCTCGTATTCTGGTCTCTCCCCGTAGCTAAACACAGTGTAACCGCTAGTGATGAAAGCTCACCACAGTCCTCAAGTGGGATCAACAACAGCAACAGCCGCCGTTCACCACTGAGTGGCGGCAATGACATCACCACGGAGCCTGTGCCAGGCCAGGTGCACTTTGAGGCCACGTGAAGTGTCGAAGGCTCGCTGACAGGAGGAGGTCACAGGACAGACCCAGCAGTGCCATGGGTTCGTTGACTGAGATGACTGGCAGATGCACCAACTGTGCTCCCCACTGTGCCAACTTTCTCTATTTTATCCACCCGGCGCTCCGCTCGTTGTTGTGAGCGTCGCTCCTCCGTCCTCCGTTGTTGCTGGACTCCCCAGTAGCAGCGGCAGCGTCCTTCACGAGCCTCCTCCTCCACAGACCCGATCTTGACACCGCCGGAACCAGGCCATCGGCAAGCTCCGTGACCCATTGGAATCACAGCAGCAACACAGCAGCAGCAGTAGCACAGCAGAAGTAGCAGCAGTAGCAACAGCATAGTAGCAGTAGCATCAGTAGCAACAGCAATAACAGCAGCAGCATAGCAGAAGTAGCAGAAGTAGCAGCAGCAACAGCAGCAGCAACAGCAGCAGTAGCAGCAGCAGCAGCAGCAGCGCTCCCCTTGCTGCGGGAATAAAACACGTGAACCGCAGCGGCGCTGTGCCGCAATGCGAACGGAGAGCCACTTGGACATCGCCGATGTGACATCTGCGCCGTGCGCACACGCGAGGATGTGGCCGTGGTGCTCGCAGGAGGAGGTAGCTGTGGTGCTCGCAAGAGGTTGCTGTGGTGCTCGCGCGCCCTTACCCCGGCGGGGGCCGCGTGTGTCTCTGGCCCCCCGCGTGTCTATGCAGGGCCTCGTCAATCGAGGTGCGTGCGCGGAATGGAGCTTCGAAAAGGGCCGCTGTCTCTGCGTTGTGGGCCAATCCGTGTGAAAGGCAATGCGAATGTGATTATACCAGAGCCATGTTTTGTTTGCAAGTTCACCGCATGTACCGCGTGTGGTCAATGCAGCAACTGGATTCCTTGCAAAAGGGTTTCCATTTGGGTGTTTGAACATCTTGAAGCCCCCCCCACCACCCCCCCCCCCCGTTTTATTGCCGGAAAGGGTAAAACCCATTTAAAAGTTTTCATCAAGTGGAACTTGTTTCACGCAACAATCGAGGAATTCGTCGGCGGCGGATGTGGCCCGTGTCACAAGCGCACCGATTCGCGTTTCGCGGGTCAATCGCCCGTGCCGTGGGATCGAGCCATCCCATTGGTTACTGTAGCGTCGTGCGAAATGCCCCCCCCCCCCCCGTTGATTTGATTTGCTGACATCCGCACGAAGGAGGGGGGGCGCAACTCGCTTTGCTGCCCCATTTTTATTGTGTCACAGCGCCAGACGCCGCGCTCAGTCGTAATAAATAATGAGTATACCAACAATTCTAGATTTGAAGCTTTCGTGACTGCAATGATTCATACTCTTAGTTCTTTCGGTAAAGTCACGTAGGTAAAAATGAAATTAAAATTAATAAAAAAAAAAATAATAAAATCACGACGTTTCGGAGGCAACACAAGTCTCCGTCATCAGGTGGGACCGTCACAGCCAGATTTGCTGCATCAAGTGAGGCAGGGATTCAAGATGCAAGCTCTTAAATACAAGTTAAGGGGGAGGAAAGGGGGGGGAGCTTATCAGAATGTGGTAGCCAATGAATGGAACGTATCGGGAGGGGGGGGCGGGGCTCAAAGAAGGCACGAGGTGCTCGTGGGCGTGGACGTGTTTGTACGCAAGTCCCTGTTGATGCACATGATAGAAAAGAACGAAACCAACAATTACAATAATAATTATTCTTATTTTCTGTTGCGATTGTTGCCGTCGCACGACGCCGCAACCCTCGTCGCGATGGCACCGCCGGGTCGAGGGCGGGAGGGGATGGCCGAGGCGCGATCTGTCCAAGTGGCCGCGCTCAGGACACGCAAAGCGCTCCTCCGCTTGGCACAAGCGAGCGGCGATAGCTCGCCGCTGCTCTCGTCGAGGAGAGTGCGACACGGTTACGCCGACAGTGGCGGCGGCAGCGGCGAAATTTGGGATAACCGTCGAGCAAAGACGGCTTTTGGCGAAACCGTCGGGACGGAGGACGGCGGCCACCGCTTTCGGATTGCGCTTCTGCGGCCGTCCGGAGCGCCCGCTCTTCGTTCCGACGTTAGGAAAGCCACTGGCAGCGACGCACTTTGAAGTCACGTTGATTGAAAAACTTCGAACTGTTTTTTGTGTTTAGTTTCTCTTTCTTCCCGCGCACCTCCGATTCGCACGGTTGGCTACGTAGGGCGCGAAAGAAGTTCAACGTGAATACGCACATTCACCCACGTAGCTAACCGTGCTAATCGGTTGGCTACGTGACTGAAGCTACTGATGATGATGCTGCTGCTGATGATGATGATGCTGCTGATGATGAACACATTCCTGCGGAGGGAGCTGGTAGGAACGTTGGGTTGCTCGGTCAATGGCCAGGGTCAACGGCGGCGTGGTGTATTCCGCAAATATGGCCGACTGTGAGGGCGGGCACAAGCCGGCGTGAGTAGGTTAAACGTTGAGTTTTATAAGGGCACCACGGGGTAACCATCCCCTCCCCACCCAGCCCCACCCCTCCCACCCCCCACCCAGCCCCCCTCCCCCCCCCCACCCAGCCTCTCCCCACCCTCCCCACCCAGCCCCTTTCCACCCTCCAGCCCCACCCTCCCCACCCAGCCCCTCCCCTCCCTCCCTCCCCACCCACCGCCCACCCCCCACCCAGCCCCTCCCCACCCAGCCCCTTCCCACTCTCCCCTCTCCACCCTCCCCACCCAGCCCCTCCCCACCCTCCCCTCCTCACCCA